>NC_047105.1:9678365-9978365 GCF_902500255.1 Thalassophryne amazonica
AGCGTAAATCATTTTAATAAATCTTTTGTTAAACATCCCTCCCTGGGTTTCATGCAGTGCACTGATGTGCACAGGAAACAGAGATTATTTAATATCACAATATCACTGCAAACATATGACAAAGTATGCGAGAAACATGAATAAAATTTTACAGCATTCCAACTTCCATGGTGAAACATACAATATTGAGTTTTCAAAGTTTTCGACATGCTGGAACGTTTAATCAGTAATACAGCTGCACACCTCATAAAAAATGATAAGAAAAAAGTTTGCTTTGTGTGGTATACTGCCTGCGTGCTGTGACGACACAACAAAACTGCTTTTAAGTAATTCATTCACTCATTCATTTTCTGTATCTGCTTATTCCAAGTAAGGGTCATGGTGGGGGAGAGGACTAATCCCAGCAGTTATTGATAAGTTATAAAAAAAAGTATTATAAGTATTATTAATCAGGATTTTATATATATATATATATATATATATATATATATATATATATATATATACACACACACACGTTTAGTACTGTGCCAACATTTTAGGTATCCATTTTAACTACGGGCACTATTGGCCTTGTAAATGTAATTTCCACCACACCATTGCCTTACAATATAAAGCGCCTTGGGGCAACTGTTTGTTGTGATTTGGCGCTATATACATGTGCTCTGATGTTACTGTTTATCTCCATAGAAACTACCCACACAATCTTTCATACAAACTTTTTAAAGGGACATTATTGTTGTGGTGGAAATTACGGCAATAGTGTGGGACAACTACATTTCGTTTAAAAAAATCACAACAGTTGTATGACATTGAATACCCAATTATGTTTTGATTATTTTACTGATATTTTATTCAGAGATATTTTAAAACATTAGAAAAAATGTTTGTTTACTATTCATTTTTATCATTGAAGATCATAAGTCTGGGTGTGGGACAAGCACAAAACGGCAATATTTGCATATAATGATGCTGAAAAAAAAGGTGAAAAAGTCATCATAGACTACTAGGACAAATTTTTTAAAACACTTTCATTGTAAAGATAACTATAAAAGTGTGAAATTTCCCCTTTTTTCTTTTTTTCATAAAATATGATCAAGGGACATAAAAGTGCCCGTAGTCTAAGAATCACCCTATAATAAAAGTAGCAGTCAATGCCCCTCCCCCTTTTTATTGGCATGTCAACACAAAATCAGTTCCAACAAAAGCTAATATGCGAGCTATATTTTTATTCAATAATAATAATAATAATAATTTCTTTGTAAGTGTACTGGATGGTAGAATACCACACAAGGACAGTTGCAAATGATTATGCGATATTTAAATGATTGTGAAACACAATTACTTGTACTTTAATTCATATTTTTCATATAAAATATGTTTTTGAGGCCCTGTGTCTAATTCTCTGGTGTGACAAATACTACCAAAAAATAAAAAAATAAATCACACATAAATAGAGCCCAATTTTCAGATTTATTATCATTAAGTTTAATTTTATTTATCAGGTTTTCATCATTTTTAATGCTTTTGTGATGCATTAAATGTGCCTAAAACATTTGGTATTCCACACATCTTAAATTGTTTAGGCCATTTCAAATACAAAAAGTAAATCAGGCTTCTAAATATAAGAATTTCTAAAATGATCTGCCTTAAACTCAAACTGAAAGCAAATCTTTCCAATTTTATGTAAATGAATTAAAAATATAAAAGCCAAGATGATGGTTTGCATAAGTAATCAGCCCCTTTGGTATAATATCTGTAAATAATCAGTTTAATTGCCAGTTTTCTTCAGACAAGTCAGGGGATGGATACATGAACATTTCCAAGTCACTTAATATGTTTATTTACATCAGTTATGAAGATAAGAAATACAAACGGTATGACACTCTATGGTAAATCTGTGTGGAGTAGACAGTTCTGAAAAACTGAGTGACTGTGCAAGAAGGAGAAGAGTGAGGAAAGCCACCAAGACATCCAGACAACCCAGAAGAAGTTATAGACTTCTGTGACTGGAGAAATTGTGCACAGTGCAAATTCTGCATTTTGTTTCTCCAGTTATACAGCTTCATGATGAAGTGGTATAGAGGAGGATTTTCTTTCACCTTCTGGCAAATTGTAGCTGAACTTTCAGGTCTTATTTTAAATAAAATTAAAAGTGTGAAATACCAAGTGGCCCAATACTTTTGGAGGGCACTGTAGTTCAACATTTGTGTCAAAACTGTCAGATTTTGTTTGGTAAAATGAAGTAAATGTGACAGTTTAGGGAAATATTTTCATGACGTGGTGAAAGGAGTACACAGGCATGCACGCACGCACACACACACAGTTGTATTTAAAGGGCTTTTGTGAATAACTGCGTCTCTTCCCACAACAATGGCGACATTGAGGCTCCTGTACATCTAATCTTTCTTCTCTAATCTTTGCTTTTAAATTTCCCATTCAAGTCATTTAATGGTCTTCTGATAGCACCTTTTAAATTCTAATGTTCATACTGTTCCAGCAAATATTTCCTATTCTTTATTTTTAATGTAGTAGCTGTGAGATTGATATTGCCGGCTGAACACTGAATGGACTAATTGTGAGACTGAGGGTGTGTACATATTGCATCACGGCCTCATAGTTTGTAGACACACCAAACCAAACTGTGAGTGAGGACAGCATCATTTTCTCAACTGAATCAATATGAAATTGTGTATGGATGTGTGTGTTGGATTACATGCCTGTCAAACAGATCTCTGACAAAATGAATTCAAATAAACATAAAACTTAAAAAAATAAAAATCCCACCAGCATCATGTACATCATTATTAGCATGTCACATTAAAGTTTGTCAAATTAAAGAGCAGCACAGTGGTTTAGTGGCTAGCACTGTTGCCTCACAGCGAGAAGGTCACTTTCATTTCATTAATTTATATAACACCATATCACAACAAAGTCGCCTCAAGGCGCTTCACACAAATAAAAAAATCAGACATCAGAAAAAAGAATCAGGCATCAGAAAGACAACAAATACAGTACAATTTGACAGGTCGGCGGCGACCAGCCCCAAGCAAAAGACCCAAAGTCCAAATAACGTTGATGTCGCAGCACGCTCCGTTTCCCAATAAAAAGAACCAAAAGATTAAAAAAGCATAATAACACATTATGACAGTATGCTAGCCACAAAAAAAGTGAAAATAAGTGTGTCTTAAGTCTGGACTTGAAAGTCTCCACAGAATCTGACTGTTTTATTGATGCAGGGAGATCATTCCACAGAACAGGGACACGATAAGAGAAAGCTCTGTGACCCGCAGACTTCTTATTCACCTTAGGGACACAAAGTAGTCCTGCACCCTGACAACACAACGCCCGGGCCGGTACGTAGGGTTTAATTAGGTCAGCTAGGTAGGGAGGTGCCAGTCCATGAACAATTTTATAGGCTAGTAGCAGAACCTTAAAATCTGATCTCACTTGGACAGGAAGCCAGTGAAGAGACACCAAAATGGGTGTAATGTGATCGAACTTTCTACTTCATGTCAAAGGTCTGGCAGCAGCATTTTGAACCAATTGGAGACCCCTAATGCTGGACTGCAGTAAACCAGAAAATAGAACATTGCAGTAGTCCAATCTAGAAAAGACAAACACATGAATCAGGGTCTCAGCATCAGCCATAGACAGGATGGGAGGAATCTTCCCTATATTTTGCAGGTGGAAAAAAGCAGTCCTCATAATATCTCTAACATGGAGGTCAAAGGACAACGTAGAATCAAAAATTACTCCAAGGTTCCTCACTTTGTCAGTGTGATGTATGACACACGAGCCTAGGCTAAGTGTTAGCTGGTCAAATTGATGCCGATGTCTCACTGGACAAAGAACCATCATTTCAGTCTTATCAGAGTTTAAAAGTAGGAAGTTGCTAGAAATACAGCTTCTCACTGCTGCAAGGCAATCTTCTAGTATTTTATGTGGATGACATTACCAGCAGTTATCGGCATGTATAACTGAGTATCATCAGCATAGCAGTGAAAGGTAATCCCAAAACATTGCAATATGTGCCCAAGGGGTACTATATAAAGGGAGAAAAGCAGGGAGCCTAAGACACACCCCTGTGGAACTCCAAATTTCATGTCACTAAGGTTAGAGGTAGTGTTATTGTAGAAAACACAGTGTGAAGAACTGGTCAAGTATGACATCAACCACGCAAGGCCATTCCCAGTAATCCTAAAATGATTTTCCAGCCTATCAAGTCGAATATGATGATCTACTGTATCAAATGCAGCACTGAGATCTAACAGCACCAGAACCACCGTGGTGTCTGAATCTATTGTAAGCAGAAGGTCATTCACCACTTTAGTGAGAACCGTCTCTGTGGAATGATATTTTCTAAAAGCAGACTGCAGTGGCTCAAAGAGATGAAAATTTACAGGGTGATTCCATATTTTTTTTCCCTCTGCTGGGTCTAAAAAAGTAACCGTTACTGACTGCCACAATTTTTTTTTCCTGATTTCTTAAAGTGTTTCTTAAAGCCAGAAAGTTGCCATTTGAAATGACTTTAGTTTTGTGTCATGTCTGTGATCTGCTTTTTTTCTACAAAATTAAACAACTGAATGAACATCCTCCGAGGCCGGTGATTCCATAATTTTTGCCAGGGGTTGTATTCTCAGTAAGATAGTCTACGAGCTGCCGTGACACCACTTTTTCCAGAATTTTAGAGCGAAATGATAGATTTGATATCGGCCGATAGTTTTTCAGTACACTAGGGTCAAGATTAGATTTCTTAAGTAATGGTTTAATCACTGCAGATTTGAAACATTTAAGAACATATCCAGAAGTTAATGAAAGATTAGATTAATACTTTCCAGCACAGTCAGCCCAAGAGTGGACCACAGGTCCTTAAACAGTTTTGTTGGTATAGGATCAAATAAACAGGTTGTGCTTTTTGTAGACGTTACGAGTTTTGTCAGCATACCTCATGAGGTACTATCAAATTCTGTAAATCTAGGTAATACCTCACTAGTGGCACCCACCTCAATAGCAGGGTGTAGTGGCTGGGTTAAGGCATGCTGGGATATGTGTAACCTAATGTCTTCTATTTTCTTCTCAAAGTAATCCAAGAAATCTTGTGCTGTAAAAGAAGAGTGACTTAACAGGTGGTTGTTCATGAATAAGTGTTGCCACCGTGTCGAACAAGAACTTTGAGTTATGCTTGTTTTTGTTGATCAAATCAGAGTAGTAAGTCCGCTTTGTAGCCAATAATGCATGCTTATAGTCTAAGATAGCATCACGCCAAGCAAGGTGGAATACTTCTAATTTTGAACAACGCCATTGCCATTCTAAACCTCTAACCTTATGCTTGAGGTCACACAAGTAATCATTGAACCAAGGTGACTGTGTCTTGGGGGTGTGTGGTTTTAACAAAAGAGGCGCAATCATGTCGAGTGTAGTTTTGTGCACTGAGTTTAAACTATCCACAAGATTATCTACTGATTGGGCATTGTCCAAATGTGAAGCTAAGCTATCAGGCAGTCTAGCTTCAAGTTCAGTCGTAGTTGAGGAGTTGATGCATCGCCGTCATGGGTTTGTTTTCCACCTGTGGCCTTTCTGTGTGTAGTTTGCGTGTTATCCCCATGTTTGCGTGGGTTCCATCCAGGTTCCATGAGGTTGGATGGAGAGCGTTGGTACACTGAAATTTTCAGATCTCTCCAGAGACATTCAGTCGGATTCAGGTCTGGGCTCTGGCTGGACCACTCAAGAACATTCACAGAGTTGTCCTGAAGCCACTCCTTTGTTATCGTGGCTGTGTGCTTAGGGTCACTGTCCTGCTGAAAGATGAACTATCACCCCAGTCTGAGGTCAAAAGCCCTCTGGAGCAGGTTTTCATCCAGGATGTCTCCGTACGTTGCTGCATTCATCTTTCCCCCAATCCTGACTAGTCTCCCAGTTCATCCCCACAGCTTGATGTGCTGCCACCACCATGCTTCACTGAAGGTGCCTGGTTTACTTCAAACATGAGTGCAATCTTTGTCTCATCAGACCAGAGAATTTTGTTTCTCATGGTCTGAGAGTCTGTCATGTGCCTTTTGGCAAACTCCAGGTGGGCTGTCATATGTCTTTTACTAAGGAATGGCTTCCATCTAACCCATTTCAAAACAGCAGAAATGTTTCTGTACTCTTCCCGAGATTTGTGGCTCGAGACAATTCTGTCTCTGAGGTCTATGGACAATTCCACTGACTTCATCAACGGAACGTCAACTGTGGGACCTAGACAGGTGTGTATCTTTCCAAATCATGTCCAATCAACTGAATTTACACCAGGTGGACTCCAATTAAGCTGTAGAAACACCTCAAGGATGATCAGTGGAAACAACATGCACCTGGGCTCAATTTTGAGCATCATGGCAAAGGCTGTGAATACTTATGTACATGCAATTTCATAGTGGGTTTTTTTTTTTATTAATTTCAATAAATTTGCACAATCTAAATTTTTTTTTCATGTTGTCATTATGGGGTATTGTGTGTAGAATTTTAAGTGGAAAAAAAGAATTTCATCCATTTTGAAATAAGGTTGTAATATAACAAAATGTGGAAAACCTGAAGCGCTGTTAATACTTTACCGGGTGCACTGTACACACAACTTTGAAGTTGCTGCTCAAGTCAACACATTTAGAGATTTGTGAAGATAATTTGCTCTGTGTGTGTGTGAGAGGGAGAGAGACAAAGTTTTCTCATATCCAGTCCAAAATTTGCATGGCAGTTTTTTTGTTTGTTTTCTCACGTTTTACCTTTTTGGTGGCTTTGTATCAATCATCTCCCAGCAGCTTGAAAGACAATAATCTAAAACAAGCTAAAAGTGTGGGCGTTCAGTGCGGTGCCTCAACTGGTGAGCTTGATCTGAGTCATGATGGTGCATGTGGCTCCTCTGTTAACACCTTTACTCGACCTACTCACCTGAAGTGTCATTAAACACTAATACTCACTGAAAACGTGGTGCCATGGATGACTAATTTTGGTTATGAGGTTTCTGCCAACTGTACATTATCATCACTTACATGCTGGAAAAGCCTGTAAACAGTGAACAGTTTGTCCTGAACAGGAACTTCAAAACCCATTCAAAACAACCTCCTCTAACTCAACAAATTAAACAGTCATTTTCTGATTGTATTCACGATGGTTAAATTTTAAAACTTCAAATGCTTCAAGTAAAACCAGAATTACAGACTAAGAACTGAGAACTGAAGGGCTCAAATGCAAAACCCAGTATCTCCAAAACCATAAATTTTTAGTTGAGGCCAACATGTACTTGGCTGTCAAGGGGACCATCAGTGTGCAAAATATGAAAGAATTTGAACAAACTGTTTTCATTTTATTGATGAAAGTCTGTGCGTTTCTGAGGATTTCCTTCAAATCTCCATTTTCAACTGCATTTTTCTCCATAAAAAAAAAAAAAAAAAAAAAACTTACTGGGTTTTGCATCTGAACTCTTCAATTATACCGAAACATTTCTGATGGCAAACTAAACCTTTGCCACCCATATTTTGGAACCTTTTTCAAGAGCACGTATGAAAAGAAAGGCATCATGTGCTAAATGAGTCCTCTGTATGTCAACAGCGGTTTCTAAACAAATATTTGAGGGACGTGCTAACACTTTCACTATTACTGCTTGTGCAGTAAAGACAATAAGGGTAATTATGGTCCTGTGACTACACTGTTGGTTTTAGGCTTTCTGAGGCATACCGATGACTTATAAGATAAGTTCATTCAAGGCCAACAACATCATATGTCTTGTGCGAGGACCAGTGGCGGCTGGTGAAAAACAGTCTTGGTGGGGCTGCTGTGCCAACAGATTCCCTTGTCTTGTCCAGTACAGGCATTCAAGTGAACAGTCGGAAAATTACTACAATTCCACAATAATCATTTCATGTCCTTCTCAAAATCAGCAGTTTTACAGATAAAGTTAACCATTTACAGCTATATTAGGCCCCATTTCTACTTTGAAAAGGAACAGTATCAAATGCAATACGAGGTCTATTAGAAAAGTATCCTGTTGTGTGGGCCACCAGAAGAGGAGGTACTGCTGGCCCACCACCAGAGGGCGCCCTGTCTAGAGTGCGGGCTCCAGGCACCAGAGGGCGCAGCCGCCTCACAGGAGCAGCCAGGGTGACAGCTGTCACGCATCACCTGCAACAGCTGTTACCAATCACCTGATCAGCAGGGGTACATCAGCAGGTCTCCACCTCTTTGCCGAGATATCGCTCTACCTGGAAGGTAACGTTCTCAGCTGACTGTGTGATTTTTCGACAGTAACCTTTTGTGACTTTTGTGCATAGTATAGCAGACTCTTTTTCCAACGAGAGGTGGAGGTAGTTTTCCTGCCGTGTGGATTGCTGGGTGCAAACGCGCCCACATTTAATTGTTTTTTGTTCCCCGCCAGCAGTACCAGGTCCGACAAGCGGAGGCAGTGGCCACCTGGGAGTTCGGGACTTGGCGGCTCCAGTATTCCCGGGGTCTGGTGGCGGAGGAAATCGTATGGTTCCGGTTCTGCTTTGGACAGACGTCTTCTATCTTCGAGCCTGCCCACACGACACCTTTTGTGATTTGGCTTTTTGTCTATTGTTGTAATCTGTTGTGTATGTTGTGCCCATTTCACAACAGTAAAGTGTTGTTATTTGACTTCCTCCATTGTCCGTTCATTTGCGCCCCCTGTTGTGGGTCCGTGTACCTACACTTTCCCAACAGGATATCTCGGCCAACGTCATGGACCCCGAGGGGCGTCAACCGGCCGTTGAACGGCCAATGGAAGAGCAGGGCACACAGGCGTCTGCAGGAGGAATGATCGGTGAGTTGCAGTGAATCCTCACCGCTTTTACGGCTCGGCTGGATCTGATGACCGAGCAGAACATCCTCCTTAACCGCAGGGTGGAGGCTCTCGCCGCGCAGGTGGAAGCGCGCCCTTAGGGCGCTGCTGCGGCTCCCCCTCCTGTCGATCCTGTGCGCAATAGTGACGTTCCACAGGTTGTTCAACGATCCCTCCCACCTTCCCCTGAAGCATACATAAGCCCTCCAGAACTGTACGGGGGTTGTGTGGAGACATGCGCGGACTTTCTTATGCAGTGTTCGCTCGTCTTCGCACAACGTCCCGTCATGTACGCGACTGATGCTAGTAAGATAGCTTATGTGATTAATCTGCTTCGCGGCGAAGCACGTGCTTGGGCTACAGCACTCTGGGAGCAAAATTCACGGCTCCTTCTGACATATGATGGGTTTGTGAGGGAGTTTAGAACAGTGTTCGATCACCCAAATAGAGGAGAGACCGCTTCAGCCGTGCTGCTGTCAATGAGACAGGGGCGCCGGAGCGCAGCTGCTTATGCAGTCGACTTCCGCATTGCGGCTGCGAGGTCCGGCTGCAATAGCACTGCTCTCCGCGCCGCCTTCGTAAACGGACTATCGTTGGTCCTGAAGGAGCACCTGGTGGCCAAGGACGAACCGCGGGATTTAGACGGGCTTATTGATCTCGTTATACGATTAGACAATCGGTTAGAAGAACGCCGTCGGGAACGAGACGAAGGGCGTGGCCGGGCACGCGCCGTCCCTCTCCCTTCCGGTTCCGACCGAGTTCCGCCCTCCCCACGCTCCACGGCCTCTACGCTCCGTGTGGTGACAGCTCCCCCTGCTGACGAAGCTATGGACACGAGCAGGGCCACATTTAGGGCACCAGATAGACAGAGGAGGCTGGCCCGCGGAGCGTGCTTTGTTTGTGGCTCAATAGAGCATCAAGTGAGGGACTGCCCCGAGCGGTTAAACACCAACGCCCGCCCCTAGACACTGGGTTAGGGGTGGGCCAAAACATTCACGTGGGACATACCCATATTGCCACACGACTCCCAGTGACAATCCTTTATGAGGATTTAACCCTGAAGGCCCCAGCACTGGTGGACACGGGCTCTGAAGGGAATCTGTTAGACAGCAGATGGGCCAGGGAGATAGGGCTCCCTCTGGTGGCGCTTACCTCGCCTGTGCAGGTGCGGGCACTAGATGGCTCCCTACTCCCTCTAATCACACATAAGACACCACCAGTAACTCTGGTGGTGTCAGGGAATCACCGGGAGGAGATCGAGTTTTTTGTGACTCCTGCCACCTCCCGTGTGATTCTAGGGTTCCCCTGGATGTTAAAACACAATCCCCGGATCGATTGGCCGTCCGGGGTAGTGGTTCAGTGGAGCGAGACCTGCCATCGGGTATGTTTAGGTTCCTCGGTTCCTCCCGGTTCCCAGGCTAAAGAGGAGGTCAGAGTCCCGCCCAATCTAGGGACGGTGCCGGTGGAGTACCATGACCTTGTGGATGTGTTCAGTAAGGATCTGGCGCTCACCCTCCCCCCCAACCGTCCGTACGATTGTGCCATTGATTTGGTTCCAGGTGTTGAGTTCCCGTCCAGCAGGCTGTACAACCTCTCACGACCTGAGCGCGAATCAATGGAGACCTACATCCGGGACTCTTTAGCCGCCGGGTTGATCCGGAATTCCACCTTCCCAATGGGTGCAGGTTTCTTTTTTGTGGGTAAAAAAGACGGCGGACTTCGTCCATGCATTGATTATAGGGGGCTGAACGAAATCACGGTTCGTAATCGATACCCGTTGCCCCTGCTGGATTCAGTGTTCACGCCCCTGCATGGAGCCCACATATTCACTAAGCTAGATCTTAGAAATGCGTATCACCTGGTTCGGATCCGGAAGGGAGACGAGTGGAAGACGGCATTTAACACCCCCTTAGGTCACTTTGAGTACCTGGTCATGCCGTTCGGCCTCACAAACGCCCCCGCGACGTTCCAAGCATTAGTTAATGATGTCTTGCGGGATTTCCTGCACCGATTCATCTTCGTATATCTAGACGATATACTCATCTTTTCTCCGGATCCTGAGACTCATGTCCGGCATGTACGTCAGGTCCTGCAGCGGTTGTTGGAGAACCGGCTGTTTGTGAAGGGCGAGAAGTGTGAGTTTCACCGCACATCTTTGTCCTTCCTGGGGTTTATCATCTCCCCCGACTCCGTCGCTCCTGATCCGGCCAAGGTTGCGGCGGTGAGAGACTGGCCCCAACCCACTAGCCGTAGGAAGCTGCAACAGTTCCTCGGCTTTGCAAATTTCTACAGGAGGTTCATTAAGGGCTACAGTCAGGTAGTTAGCCCCCTGACAGCCCTGACCTCACCAAAAGTCCCCTTCACCTGGTCGGATCGTTGCGATGCCGCGTTCAAGGAGTTGAAACGGCGCTTCTCGTCTGCACCCGTTCTGGTGCAGCCCGATCCCAGTCGCCAGTTAGTGGTTGAAGTGGATGCCTCGGACTCAGGGATAGGAGCTGTGCTTTCCCAGAGCGGGAAGACCGATAAGGTCCTTCACCCGTGTGCCTATTTTTCCCGCAGGTTGTCCCCGGCCGAACGGAACTATGACGTCGGCAATCGAGAACTCCTTGCGGTGAAAGAGGCTCTTGAAGAGTGGAGACATCTGTTGGAGGGAACGTCCGTGCCATTCACGGTTTTCACTGACCACCGGAACCTGGAGTATATCAGGACCGCCAAGCGGCTGAACCCCAGGCAAGCCCGCTGGTCACTGTTCTTCGGCCGTTTTGACTTCCGGATCACCTACCGTCCCGGGACCAAAAACCAGAGATCGGATGCCTTGTCCCGGGTACATGAAGACGAAGTCAAAGCGGAGTTGTCGGATCCACCGGAACCCATCATCCCGGAGTCCACTATCGTGGCCACCCTCACCTGGGACGTAGAGAGAACCGTCCGGGAGGCCCTGGCACGAAGCCCGGACCCCGGAACTGGGCCGAAGAACAAACTATACGTCCCACCAGAAGCTAGGGCTGCAGTCCTGGACTTCTGTCATGGCTCCAAGCTCTCCTGTCATCCAGGGGTGCGAAGAACCGTGGCAGTTGTCCGGCAGCGCTTCTGGTGGGCGTCCCTAGAGGCCGACATCCGGGATTATATCCAGGCCTGCACCACCTGCGCCAGGGGCAAGGCTGACCATCGCAGGGCATCAGGACTACTCCAGCCGCTGCCTGTGCCTCATCGCCCCTGGTCCCACATCGGCCTGGATTTTGTCACGGGCCTCCCGCCGTCCCAGGGTAACACCACCATCCTCACGATAGTGGACCGATTCTCCAAGGCGGCCCACTTCGTGGCCCTCCCAAAGCTCCCAACAGCCCAGGAGACAGCGGACCTCCTGGTCCACCACGTCGTCCGGCTGCATGGGATTCCAACAGACATCGTCTCCGATCGCGGTCCCCAGTTCTCCTCGCAAGTCTGGAGGAGCTTCTGCCGGGAATTGGGGGCCACGGTGAGTCTCTCGTCCGGGTACCACCCTCAGACCAACGGGCAAGCAGAACGGGTAAACCAGGAGGTGGAACAGGCCTTGCTCTGCGTGACTGCTGCGCACCCGGCGGCCTGGAGTACCCATTTGGCCTGGATCGAGTATGCCCATAACAGCCAGGTGTCTTCAGCCACCGGCCTCTCCCCTTTTGAGGTGTGTCTGGGGTATCAGCCCCCGTTGTTTCCGGTGGTTGAGGGAGAGGTCGGTGTGCCCTCGGTCCAGGCCGACCTACGGAAGTGCCGTCGGGTGTGGCGTGCCGCCCGTTCTGCTTTGCTAAAGGCCCGGACGAGGGCGAAAGCCCATGCAGACCGTCTGCGGACCCCGGCCCCTGCGTATCGGCCAGGGCAGGAGGTGTGGTTATCCACAAAGGACATTCCCCTCAAAGTGGACTCCCCCAAGCTACAGGACCGTTACATCGGCCCTTTCAAGATCCTTAAGGTCATCAGTCCAGCCGCAGTGAGGCTTCAGCTTCCGGCCTCACTGCGGATCCATCCTGTGTTTCATGTGTCCCGAGTTAAACCGCATCACACCTCATCCCTCTGTACTCCAGGTCCGGCGCCGCCTCCTGCCCGGATCATCGATGGCGAGCCGGCTTGGACTGTACGCCGGCTCTTGGATGTCCGTAGGATGGGCCGGGGCGTCCAGTATTTGGTGGACTGGGAGGGGTACGGTCCCGAAGAACGCTCCTGGGTGAAGAGGAGCTTCATCCTGGACCCGGCCCTCCTGGCCGATTTCTACTGCCGCCACCCGGACAAGCCTGGTCGGGCGCCGCCCGTTGAGGGGGGGGTCCTGTTGTGTGGGCCGCCAGAAGAGGAGGTACTGCTGGCCCACCACCAGAGGGCGCCCTGTCTAGAGTGCGGGCTCCAGGCACCAGAGGGCGCAGCTGCCTCACAGGAGCAGCCAGGGTGACAGCTGTCACGCATCACCTGCAACAGCTGTTACCAATCACCTGATCAGCAGGGGTACATCAGCAGGACGACGTCTCCACCTCTTTGCCGAGATATCGCTCTACCTGGAAGGTAACGTTCTCAGCTGACTGTGTGATTTTTCGACAGTAACCTTTTGTGACTTTTGTGCATAGTATAGCAGACTCTTTTTCCAACGAGAGGTGGAGGTAGTTTTCCTGCCGTGTGGATTGCTGGGTGCAAACGCGCCCACATTTAATTGTTTTTTGTTCCTCGCCAGCAGTACCAGGTCCGACACGCGGAGGCAGTGGCCACCTGGGAGTTCGGGACTTGGCGGCTCCAGTATTCCCGGGGTCTGGTGGCGGAGGAAATCGTGTGGTTCCGGTTCTGCTTTGGACAGACGTCTTCTATCTTCGAGCCTGCCCACACGACACCTTTTGTGATTTGGCTTTTTGTCTATTGTTGTAATCTGTTGTGTATGTTGTGCCCATTTCACAACAGTAAAGTGTTGTTATTTGACTTCCTCCATTGTCCGTTCATTTGCGCCCCCTGTTGTGGGTCCGTGTACCTACACTTTCCCAACATATCCGACCTTATGGTTTTTGTTCAAAAACCATATGGATTTGATTCATATGTTTTTACGTCAGCCAGGCTTGAACCTTCGTGCGCATGCATGAGTTTTTCCACGCCTGTCGGTTGCGTCATTCGCCTGTGAGCACGCCTTGTGGGAGGAGTGGTCCCACCCCCTCGTCAGATTTTCATTGTCAGGAAATGGCGGAATGATTTGGGCTTTTTTTCCATCAGAATTTTTTCAGAAACTGTTAGAGACTGGTGGCTGGAAACCATTCGAAAAAATTTATCTGGCTTTCGGTGAAAATTTTATGGGCTTCACAGAGAATAAGGAGTGTTACTACAGCTTTAACCCCTTAACGCCCGAATTTATATAGCTGTATAAAAAAAAATGTTTTGTGTGTGTTTTTGCCTTTAAGTAGATGGTAAATAATGTTGAGATTATTAATTTCACTTTTGCACAAAAACTAGGTAGTAATATTGGGTATTCTGGTAATGACTTTATGTTATAATGTTATAATAATAATGATGGTATGTTGCAAATTTGCGACAACGGGCATACAGGTCAATTTGGTAAGTTGCATATTTGAGTCAGAGATTGCAGCATATATGCGATGATGGGCATTAAGGTGTTAATTGTGGGCTGGACATCAGCCATTTTCCGGCAGATTTCACTTTTAACAAGAGATTTTGTCATGGAAAGCCGCACGGAGGCTTTGCTCGTCAGGACCGATTCGCTGATCGAGACAAAGGAACACCTCCGTTTCGGAGTGCCAGGGGACAAGTTGGGACATGCCCAGCTCTCCACAATTTCTCTTATACTCACTCGACTGCTAAGCACTGAAAGCCGAGATAGGCATGTCCCAACTTGTCCCCTGGCACTCCAAAATGGACCTGATGCGCAAAGCCTCCGCACGGCTTTCCATGACAAAATCTCTTGTTAAAAGTGAAATCTGCCGGAAAATGGCTGATGTCCAGCTCTTGTGATAACCAGAGAAATTGCTCACGATGGTCCCGGATCCAGACAGCCATCCGTTTAGAAATTATGTGGTGGTTTCTGCCTCTCGATGGCGTCTCGGAGCGCGGCGCACCGTGCGCCATTGTGGGGCGTCCTTAAAGCTGTAGTAACACTCCTTATTCTCTGTGAAGCCCGTAAAATTTTCACTGAAAGCCAGATAAATTTTTCAAATGGTTTCCAGCTGCTTGTCTCTAACAGTTTCTGAAAAAATTCTGATGGAAAAAAAGCCCAAATCATTCCGCCATTTCCTGACAATGAAAATCTGACGAGGGGGCGGGACCACTCCTCCCATAAGGCGTGCTCACAGGCGAATGACGCAACTGACAGGCGTGGAAAAACTCACGCATGCGCACGAAGGTTCAATCTTGGCTGATGCAAGCACACATGATTCAAATCCATATAGTTTTTGAAAAAAATAAAAAGGTCGGATACTTTTCTAATAGACCTCGTACAACACTCAAGTTCTTGAGCAAAGAACATTTCACCATTTGGCACCAATTACACACATAGTACACCAAACTGTACTGCACTGCCATTATCTTCAGACAAACAGATTCACAATGGGTTCACAATGACACCGACCTTAACAAAATAGAAAATATCACCAAATTTACACTCTTTCAAGATATGGAAAAATTCTTCAATTGACTAAAGAACATTATGTACATACTACAATGTTCACACCACCTTCAGAGAGAGAGAAAGAGAGTGAGTGTGCGTGTGTGTGAGAAAATTAAGAGGTGGATGCGCTCCTTTCCACCCGCGTAGATCAGCAGCCTCGGTGACGTGTGCGCGCTGACAGTGTGAATGAAGCCTGACACGGTTTATAATGAGTCAGACAAACGTCTCTCCTCCAACCGGGATGTGCAATTGTCATTAAACCACGAGAAGGATCTGATGTGCGCACCTCCAAAAGGATCCCCGCCAAACTTTGGTGTCACTGATTTGATTAGTTTTATCTCGTTTTAAACCTCCGAAGAGTTCTTCAACTTACTCCAACAAAACACACGGAGACAAAATAAAAATAAATAAATATAACCCAAATGTCGCCATATCTCTTCCTGCCTGACTGACAGCAGCAGCTGCAGCGTCATGTACGAGGTCTGTTAGAAAAGTATCCGACCTTATTATTTTTTTAAAAAACCATATGGATTTGAATCACGTGTGATTACATCAGACATGCTTGAACCCTCGTGGGCATGCGGGAGTTTTTTCACACCTGTCGGTTACGTCATTCGCCTGTGGGCAGTCTTTGAGTGAGGAGTCGCCCACCATCTCGTCGTTTTTTCATTGTTTAGGAATGGCTCAGAGACTGCTGCTTTGATCAAAATTTTTTCAAAAGCTGTAAGGCACAACTGAGTGGACATCATTCGATAAATTCAGCTGGTTTTCGGTAAAAATTTTAACAGCTGATGAGAGATTTTGGTCTGGTAGTGTCACCGTAAGGACGGCCCACGGTGCCTGACAGCGATCTGCGCTTCGAGGCGGCAGCGTCTCGCCGTTTCAAGTTGAAAACTTCCACATTTCAGGCTCTGTTGACCCAGTAAGTCATCAGAGAACAGAGAACTTTCAGAAGAAGTCGGCATGAGGAGTTTATTCGGACATTCCATTGTTAACGGACATTTTGTAATGAAAGAACGTGCGGGCAGAGTCACATGTCGGGCTGGACCCGACCGCGGGGGGTCGCGACAGGAAAAACACTTGTTGAAAGCCATCAAAAGCTGCCTGAATTTTACAAATGGTTTTCAACACAGAGGTGTTTTTCCTGTTGCGGCGTGCACGCAAATTCGCCGAGTCGTCACGGAAACGACTCGGCGAATTTGCGTGCACGTCTTTCATTAAAAAATGTCCTTAAACAGTGGAATGTCCGCATAAAGTCCTCATGCCGGCCTCTTCTGAATCTTCTCTGTTCTCTCAGGACGTCCTGGGTGAATTAAGCCTTAAATTAGGAAGTTTTCAGCTCGAAACAGGCCGACGACGGCGCCTGGAAGCGCTGCAGGACGTCCCGCTCCGTGGTAAGTCCTTACACCAACAGAAACACCCCATAATCTCTCATCAGCCGTTAAACTTTTCACCGAAAACCAGCTAAATTTCTCGAATAGTGTCCACTCGGATATTCCTCACAGGTCCAGAAAAATTTTTGATAAAGCAACGCGCGCCGTCTCAAGCAGCGTGTGAAACAAAGGAATTCAGCCGAGAGGGCGGGACCACATCTCACTCAAGGCCTGCCCACAGGGAAATGACGTCAACGACACGTGTGAAAAAAACTCACGCATGCGCACGAGGGTTCAAGCATGATTGGTGTAATCGCACGTCATTCAAATCCATATAGTTAAAAAAAAAATAAAAGTGTCGGTTTCTTATCTAATAGACCTCGTATGTCATGACTGTAATCTAACATTCCCGCATTTTTGTAGCAAGGGCTAAAATTCCGGCACCCCAAAGCCATTAATTTTGGCAATGCTGATTTGCCAAATATTTATTAATTTTCCCTAGCAACTACATACAATTGGTGATTTCGCTGCACTTCAAGGGCGCTTTGAATGACCGCCCAAGATGAGGAATGATACGTTCTCTGCTTCTGTCAGTGGAAATGCACTGTTGAATGAGTCAGTTGGAGGAAGTGTTGTTTTAATCATTCATAGTACATGTAGGCACATACTATTAAGTAAAACTGACATTGATAATACTTTTTAAAAATATATATATATTATGACTTTTCCCCTCCACATCGAGGAGGGCAGCGCCCGAGCGCCCCCTATGGGCCGGCCGCCACTGGCGAGGACACTTTAAAAGATTCTTGGCCTCAACCAGAAACAAAAATGTGTGCAGGCCTCAAGGTGAGACCTTCTTCCATGAAGGCATAGAGAAGCTTGAACATCGATAAAGGAGACCACGTTGAAAAAGAACCAAGGGCGGTCTTTCTCCTGTGACGCTTTGTGGGTGAAGCTGAGAACTTTCTGAAGTACCCTGTACGAGTTTGTTGCTCCTCATAAATGATTCATTTCTGGATTTGCTGCTGGGGAGCTGGGCAGGAGCCTGTTCCTCCAAATGTGCAGTTGGCAGCTCGTACAGGACATTATAGCAAAGACGTCACGTGGAAATCAAGAGACATCACTGCTATGAAAACCACCGTCCCACAACAACTCTGATATATGCATCAAACGGTTTCCATTTGTCTTATTTTGGCCGATTAAAGTGTATTCTCCCTCTATAAGCTTCCTTCACACACATATTCCTCTGCTTTATAAAGATAGATGAACAAATGAAGAACAAATGTTAACTCCAAAACAATAAATGCTACTGTGCTACATTTCCATATTAAAAGGAAAATGTGGATAAATGGTAAATGGACTGCATTTATATAGCGCTTTTCCATCTGCATCAGATGCTCAAAGCGCTTTACAATTATGCCTCACATTCACCCCGATGTCAGGGTGCTGCCATACAAGGCGCTTACTACACACCGGGAGCAATAGGGGATTAAAGGCCTTGCCCAAGGGCCCTTAGTGATTTTCCAGTCAGGCGCGGATTTGAACCCATGATCTTCTGGACTCAAGCCCAACACCTTAACCACTAGACCATCACCTCCCATAAGTGGATAAAAAGTGGATATACTGATATATTTGGTAAAGTTTGATGCAACAGATGAATCCATGTCTGGGCTTGTAACATGGACTGATGGAAAATAGGAGCAGGTGAGATTGAAGTTACATGTCACTTGTTTTAAGATTGTATGTCAGTTTCTTTCACTTCTAAAGCTTAGGTCTGTTAGACATCAAGCCCAGTACTGCTTATAATCTTCTTATAATCCAAAGACATGGAGGGTAGGTGAATTGGAAATTTTATAATTGTCCAGATCTCCCTTATAAAAAAGTTCTCAATCTCAATGGTATTAACCTGGTTTAATAAAGTTTAAATTTAATTATTTTATCATCAATTTTGCAAATTCCCACAATGCCCTGTGCACACAGTAAACTGCTGGACATAGATGATGCCAGTCACCCTCTGCACTCCACCACAGACTGCTCCTTCCCAAGTGCAGGACCAACAGACTGAAAAATTCCTTTGTCCCTCAGGCCATCAGACTCCTCAATTGGGGGGAGTAACAAAAAGACAGACGACAGGAAGGAGAGGAACAGTAGTAGCCAGTAAACCAGTATAGAGCAGTATTTCTGGTATTTATATTTGTCAATTGTTTTTTATTTTCACTTTTGATAGTCTGTGTGCTTATTACCCTGTGTGCTGCTATCCAATTCTGCTGAAACCTCAATTTCCCTGAGGGAGTCTTCCCAAATGATTAATAAAGTTCTATCTAATCTAGTCCTGGGTTGGTGGTTTGAGTGAAAAAGGTTAGAGCTTGCATCAAGGGGTGGAATTCAAGGTTTTGAAAATGCTTCTTATGTAGGATTGTGCTAATTCTACCAGTGGAGGGGACATTCACACCAAGACAGACTGACTGCTGAGACTGAACATTCCACTGTTTGCAGCTAGAGCTGAAGAGTTAGCATAACTAGCTTGCTTAGCTCCTGCCAGTGTGAAAAAACTAGGGAGGTGACCAAAAGACATCAGGACCCATATCCAAAAAGCAACTCAAAGTCCTCTCAAAGAGCTCCTAACTTAGCCTAAAATTTCCTGGCAAGGAATCTTAGCATAAGAGAGATCCAAGAGGTGTCTGAGAGCAAGTCTGAGCAAGGAGGGGACAGAAACTCCTATCTTTGTGAGGAGGCCGGGTTGACCCGGTTGCTAGGTATGACACAGCCCTCTAAGAGCTGTGATTGGTTGTCACGTCAAGGGGAGGAGAAATAAAAAAAACAAATACGCTCTGCCCTCCTAATCATGAATGGACAGTAAAATCAACTGATTATGTAACCTGAATTTCATTACGAAATGTGAAATTGTGAAAATAACTGAATGTCATGATGATGAAACTCAGCAAAATTAAATGAATTGATACACAGCTTGAAAATGTCCGAACACAGGTCATCCACATGTCGATTATCTAGGTATTAAAAGCGTGCCTACGTGGATTTATTAAGTATCTTCATTGTGAGTACATAATATAATTGTAAATATGTTACATGGATGACACAAGAAAGTGAAAACACTTATTTCTATTATGGTCCATTTAAAATAAAATGACAAAATAGAAGTAAAAATAAAAGAAAATACAACCCTAATTCCAATGAAGTTGGGATGTTGTGTAAAATGTAAATAAAAACAGAATACAATGATTTGCAAATCCTCTTCAACCGATATTCAATTGAATACACCACAAAGACAAGATATTTAATGTTCAAGCTGATAAACTTTGTTTTGTGCAAATATTTGCTCATTTTGAGATGGATGCCTGCAACATGTTTCTAAAAAGCTGGGACAGTGGTATGTTTACCACTGTGTTACATCACTTTTCCTTCTAACAACACTCAATAAGCGTTTGGGAACTGAGGACACTAATTGTTGAAGCTTTGTAGGTGGAATTCTTTCCCATTCTTGCTTGATGTACGACTTCAGTTCTTCAACAGTTCCAGGGTCTCCGTTGTCGCATTTTGCGCTTTCCAATGTGGCACACGTTTTCAATGGGTGACAGGTCTGGACTGCAGGCAGGCCAGTCTAGTACCCGCACTCTTTTACTATGAAGCCACGCTGTTGTAACACGTGCAGAATGTGGCTTGACATTGTCTTGCTGAAATAAGCAGGGACGTCCCTGAAAAAGACTGCTGGTTACTGACTTCTACTGTTCCTCTCTTTCCCTTCCTCCATCTTCCTGTTACTCCTCCTCTCACACCCCCCAATCATATGTTGAAAAATAGAAGAGAAAGAAAATTAATCTTATACACATTAAAATGTTCCCTGCAGGTCCTTAATTGCTTCTTGGGAATCCAAGATGTTCCTCCACATTGCTTTGTTTCGGTACTCAATGCTGAGAAATCTGTAGAACGTTATCTTCTTTCTTTGGGCCAAACATTTAATTTGTAACTTTTTGCACTGATGCAAAAAAAATCAATCAATCACTATAAATGTGTGACTATTTCTAACATTCTCTATATTATCTTCCATTGATTCTGTTAAAAATCCAATTGTCTTCTGCACCAGACCAACTGCGTGTGCAGGGCATTACGTGATGTTGTGAAACACTCTATACCCAGACGGGCGACAAATTAAAAGAAAAACCCAAATTAACGAGCAGAGAAACATAAAAAAAAAATGCAGATGTTGCAATAAATTACATAACATTTAAATATCCACCAGCATCACCAAAATACCAATGAAAGAATGTTTTGGAATATTTTTTGTTCGTGGCCTAACATTTTACTTTGAAACTTTATGGTTTCTTCTTCAATTTGTAACCCATCTGTGTGTGTAACTATCCCTTAAAACCAACATGAATATATTTGTTCCAGTTTCCTTCTGATCGTTTGCCTTAAAAAAAAGAAAAAGAAAAAGGTTCCCATTTATGACACTTCCAGTGTTCCCCACCCAGACAAATAAAATCCATAATCTAATCACATTGACACTTTCCAGGCAACCAGATGGTGCGTGAAAACACACGGCAGCGTTCTGTCTGCAACATGGACGCCAGCGTTGCTTCACCTGTCAGCGTGCAGATCGTAGTCTTCCAGAGGTATCTTTCAAACCGTACTGAGTGAAGATCAGTTGAATTTTGTTTTTATAATGAACTCGTATATCGTTGTCAGGCCTTGCAGCGCATGATCAGCGTGAGGCTTTTGATGTGAGCTGCAGGTGAGGAAACGCAACGGAATAGATAAATAATACCGATAAGAATCTGAAGAGATTTTTAAGGTAAACCTTTCGCTTTGCCTCAAGCATTTCCTCCAGCGTCATGCAGCAAGTCTTTAAACCCAATCTGTCACACGTGTGAGTGAAGGTGAATAACTGCAACACAACAAAACCCCTCCGCTAAAGAGGTTTTCAGTCATAGTATGTGCACGTGTCTCCTGGAATTTTACTGCCAACAAGGATGATGTTTTGGTTCACGTCTGTCAAGGGGATATCACAAAAGAGGACAGATTTTAGTGTAGGCCTTGAGGCCTATTTGGTGTTGATGTTACGATTCTGACCCGAAAACCAGGCTTGGACCCCAAAGCAGGGAGACTGAATGAAAAAAACAATAGGATTTAATGAACCAGGAAGGTGTCACAGAACTAATCCTGCATAAATAGTGAATACAGTTTTGGAGGTAGGCAGAGTGGAAACCTGGCCCACGTTGTGGTGGACTCAGGTGGTTGCAGCCCTCGTAGCACTGGAGTACAGGTGGCAGTCCAAGATGGGGAGCTGAGTGGTCCGTGGTCCAGGTGGCCCCCTGGGGAGCTGATGGAGGATGAGGTCACTGTGAAGGAAGAGAAGGCAATGAGAGGGCTGCTACAATCACTCAAACCAAAACTACAGTCAAAGAACACTGCGGCGGAATGCAGACAGACAGGCTCAATACGGAAATTGAGAGGCCAGGTACCAGGTTGTGAACACTGAGTGTCTGGCGCCGATGAGCTGAAGAACCAGGGCTTATAAGGAGGCATGTAGATTGCAAGCAGGTGTGCTCATCAGCTCCACAAGGGATGCCACCTGGGAAAAGAGAGAGAGAGAGAGAGAGAGAGGGGGCAGGAACCAGGACAACAGACAACAGTAGATCCAAATCAAGGGAAGAATCTTGTCTTTTTTCCATGAACACTGAGTTTTGATCCCACTTCCTTATTCTGCCTTTGCGCTTGGATTTCTTTGAGTATATAACTTAGAATTGCTGATTAGTTTGTACACTCAGGATCAAAGGTCATATCCTTCCCCTTGATCATGATTCCTTTATTAGAGGATCAAAGACATACTGATCAGCAATTGGAGTGAAGGTTAGTGATAAGGATCAAAAGTTAGGATCATAAATGAGTGATCACGAACAAAGATCAGGATCATAGATGAGTCATCAAGATCAAATGTGAGTGATAAAGCTCAAAGATCCCAATTATAGAAGATGTATGATCGTTGATTAAGATCAAAGATCCCAATTATAGAAGAATTACTTGCATCAAACCTCAGCAATCAGGAGGTGTGAGTATCAAAGTTGAGTAATCCTGACCAAAGAGCAAGATCACTGATTAATCATCAGGAATAAAGATCAGTGATCAAGATCAAAGTTGAGATGAATTGTCAGAATCAGAGGCCACTGATCAGGATCAAAAGTAAGGATTAAAAACGGATTATTTTAAACCGAAGCTCTAGCCTGCAGGGGTGGTCCACGAGAGTAAACCAAGGATTGCAGTTTGGCAGAGGTACGCACTGAAATAATGCATTGGATTTTACCAAACAGCCAGAGGAATGCGCCGAGTGCTGTGCTAGTTGTCTTGTTTCATTCCTTCACTTTTGCGCTTCTAAAGCTTCAGTCAGAGTCAGTTTGTCTTGACAGGAATGATGGGCTGTTATCAAATAAAACAAAGATTATTGACTCAGGCGATGTGAGGGACCTGCGATATGATCGGAGCTTTACAGAGTCACCAGTGAAACAAAGTCAATATTTGCCCCAAGTTACAATGACGCATGAAACCATTCAAACCATCGCCTTTATTCTTGCACCCTGCATGCACGTCACGATGGACCTTTCACTACTACATGCAATTTTGGGGTCGTCCCACATGTTCAGAAAATAGAAAAGCTGCATCAGATTTTTTCAAAGGGAATTTGCATTTGATATTTTATGGAAAGTGAGAGAACTTGTGCGTGCAGGTGTTTGACAGATCAGATGTGCACAGTCTCTTTCAAACAATTCATGTTTCCCTGTTTACCATATTTCCAACTACCACATCCGCGAACTGGCATCACTGAGGAATATATTTGGAAAATGTTTCCATTCCATCTTTGGCTGGACTCCAGTAGAACAGTAGAGGCCTGCAGAAAGGAAGACAGTTGTACAGGTGATGAATGACTTCAGTGAAAATCTGTCATTCAACAACTGAACCATAACCACGAAAACAGTTTGGCCATTTCTGTTTGCAGTTACTTCAGTGCTCACAGTTGTGTGGAAAGTGATGTGTACCTTTTCTCATTACTGTCAGACATGATATGTGTTTACTTTTTTCTCTGCGGGAACCCGGAAAGAATTTTAAGTAAACTCTGGGTGCTTATTGAATGCAAGCCCAACCTGAAGGTGCTAACAGTGCCAAAGTAGATCATTGTTGATTTTGAGGAGAATCATTAAAATTTTGATACAACCATGAAATTTCAACTTTTTCAAATTTCTTTCCAATTGGAGCAAACTGAAATTGAAAAAAAAAACAAAAAAACATGAAATTTGGCAAGAACATTAACAGTACATCCAGAAATATTCATAGCAATTCACTTTTTCCATATGTTATTTTACAGCCTTATTTAAAAATGGATTAAATTAATTTTTTTTCTCAAAATACTACACATAATACTCCATGATGACAATGTGAAAAAGTTTTTTTTTTTTTTAAACTCTAGTTCAAAATTGAGCTCAGGTGCATCCTGTTTCCACTAATCATTCTTGAGATGTTTCTACAGCTTAATTGGAGTCCACCTGGGATAAATTTAGGTGATTGGACATGATTTGGAAACACACACCCGTCTACCTATAAGGTCCCACAGGTGACAGTCAGAGCACAAACCAAGCATGAATTCAAAGGAATTGTCTGTAGACCTCTGAGACAGGATTGTCTCAAGGCACAAATCTGGCGAACGGTACAGAAACATTTCTGCTGTTTTGAAGGTTCTAATGAGCACAGTGGCCTCCATCATCCGTAAATGGAAGAAGATCAGATCCACCAGGACTCTTCCTAGAGCTGGTTGCCCGTCTAAACTGAGCAATCGGGTGAGAAGGGCCTTAGTCAGAGAGGTGACCAAGAACCCAATGGTCAGTCTGTCAGAGCTCCAGCATTCCTCTGTGGAGAGAAAAAACTTTTCCAGAAGGACAACCATCTCTGCAGCAATCCACCAATCAGGCCTGTATGGTAGAGTGGCCAGATGGAAGCCACTCTTTAGTAAAAGGCACATGGTAGCCCACCTGGAGTTCGACATAAGACACCTGAAGGACTCTCAGACCATGAGAAACAAAATTCTCTGGTCTGATGAGACAAAGATTGAACTCATTGGTGTGAATGCCAGGTGCCATGTTTGGAGGAACCCAGGCGCCATCCCTACAGTGAAGCATGGTGGTGGCAGCATCATGCTGTGGGGATGTTTTTCAACAGCAGGAACTGGGAGACTAGTCAGGATTGAGGGAAAGATGAATGCAGCAACATACGGAGTCATCCTGGATGAAAATCTGCTCCAGAGCGCTCTTGACCTCAGACTGGGGCGACGGTTCATCATTATCATTGTGGGGTGTTGTGAGTAAAATTGTGAGGGTAAAAATGCGTTAACCTTATTTTGAAATATTTTGAAATAAGGTAACATGACAAAATGTGGGATAAGTGGAGTGCAGTGAATACTTTCTGGATGCACGGTGGATCTCAAGGGGGAAAAAAACAAAATCATGCTGATTTCTTTCCTGATATGGAGTGGGTAATGTGTTAGGAATGAAAGGATAACATCTTTTGAAAACTGTCAACCTCCAGAGTGCTGAACTGAAGACACCTCGAAAATCAAAGTGAAGAAAATCTTGCGGCAAGCTTGTCCATTTTGCCAGAATTTCCTTGCAGCAAGTCAAAATGGTACTCACATGCTTGTATGCATGGCCGACAACATCAGAGCATGCTCCTAATCAGACAACGGATGGTGTCCTGGGTAATCTCCTTCCAGATCTGAACCGACTCATTACATAGCTTCTGGCAGGGGTGCCGCCAGGGATTCTGGCCCCATGAGAAGAAATCTTACTGGTTCACCCCCTATATTATTTTGTCAGTATAATTGTATTAGGGGCCTCTCTGGGCCCCTAGAATCCTTAAATGGACTGCATTCATATAGTGCTTGTCCATCTCCATCAGACACTCATAGCGCTTTACACATCAATGCCTCATATTCACCCCGATGTCAGGGTGCTGCCATACAAGGCGCCCACCACACACCGGGAGCAACTAGGGGATTAAGGACCTTGCCCAAGGGCCCTTAGAGATTTTTCAGTCAGGCTGGGATTTGAACAGAGAATCCTCTGGTCTCAAACCCAACAGTTTAACCACCAGACCATCACATTCTCAATTCTTCTCCTTATTCTCCCCTTTTCAGCACCCCTGGCTCACTGGACAATTCGAGGTGCAACCCAGCAGCCTCGGCTGGATTGAAACATAATGTCCCAGAGGTGTTCTATTGGATTTAGGTCAGGAGAGCGTGGCAGACAGTCAGTGGTATCAATTCCTTCATCCTCCAGGAACTGCCTGCATACTCTTGCCACATGTGGTGTGCCACATAGAAGCACGTGAGGACCATTTTGAGTTGATGCAATGAAATTGCTGCATAATTTTTTCCACTGATTTTCAGGATGTCTGTTGTGCACCAGGAATCCATGACCTACTGCAACAGCATAGGGTCTGACAGTTGGTCCAAGGATTTCATCCCGATACTTAATAGCAGTCAGGGTGTCGTTGCCTTGCCTGTATACGTCTGTGCGTCCTTCCAGGGATTTGTCTGTCTAGACCATCACTGATCCATCACCAAACCACTCGTGCTGAATGATGTTGCACGCAGCATAACATTCTCCATGGCGTCTCTAGACCCTTTCACCTATGTCACATGTACTAGTTGAACCTGCTCTCATCTGTGAAAAACACAAAGCACCAGGGGCGGACCTGCTGGAGGTCATTTTGTATGGCTCTGTCAGTGCTTATCGTTGCACAAAGGAAGAGATTCCGGTCCTGCTAAGTTAATGACCTTTCTACGACACTGTCCAGCTCTCCTACAGTAACTGCTTGTCTCCTGGATTCTCCTCCATGCTTCTGAGACTATGTTGGGAGACAGAGCAAACCTTCTGGCAATGGTACTGATGCACCATCCTTGAGGAATTGGACTACCTGTGTAACTGTGCAGGGTCCATGTATTGCACCATGCTACCAGTAGTGACACTGACCCAGTGACGTGCAGTGAGGTTGACAGCTGGTGAGGCTCTGACTTCATCACAATCAGATTTACAAACATATGAACCCCACAGAGTAACTTATTCACTGTTTGATTGACAGCAGTGAACGGGTTATGTTTAAAATCTCATATCAGCATTCTTTATACACAGAAACTGTAGCAAACAAAAAAGCACATTTAAAAAAAAAATACTACTAATAAAAAAACATTATTTTGGTCTTACTTTTGCTTATAAATAAAGCCCATGTGCCGCTCCTTCTGAACAAAAGCATCGCTCAGGACACGAAACACGCTACACACACAGACAGCTGTTGACAAAAACACTGTACATTATGTACATCAGCTAAACTATGGATTTTAAGTTCATATAACCAAAGTGTTTGAACGTTTTAATGGTGACATACAGAGAGACAGTCTGACTGCACAGCGTGGCAGCAGTTAGCCCAGTGATTGCGCAATCCAAGGTGAGGCTCAACTGGCAGCTGCCTCACCGCACATCTCTTCTCAGTATTTGAACTGCAAATGTGAAAATTCTTCAATTTTGTATAAAAAATAATCTAAAATTGGTGAAGATAAAAGAAAAATAACTTTATAGTACAAATCACTGGATAAACATAACTTTTTTTTTTTCATTTTACATTTTCCTGTGCCTCACCTGCTTCCCCTGACCGCACATCACTGCACTGACCCCAGACAAATGCAAAACAAGTGGAAAATCAGTCAGAGAAGATGCCTGAAAAAATGTCAGTGGCCTTGCGGTTCTTGGTACGGGCAAACTGGGCAGCTGCCCCAGATGGCATTTTTCATCACACATAGGGCACTACCACTTAAAACAATAAATAAATAATAATAATAATAATAATCATCTGCGTGGTATCAGGTAGCAGGGGTGGTGGCCAAGTGGTTAATGCGCTTGGTTTCAGTTCAGAAGGTTCCGGGTTCAAATCCCACCCCTGCCACATTTCTCCATGTAATGTGGAGTTGCGTCAGGAAGGGCATCCGGCGTAAAACTTGTGCCAATTCAACATGCAGATCCACCTTGGATTTGCTGTGGCGACCCCAAGTGCAAACAAGGGAGCAGCTGAAGGGAATTTTTTTTTTTTTTAATCTGCGTGGTATCATATCACTGTGTGGGAATTTGCTGCAGGTGCCCCTGAAGCAGTGAGGAGGTGAAAGAAAGATGAGGGTAGAGTTCACCTCTGGGTTTCTGAAGTCTGCTACACCTCGACTTTCTTCCAAATAACACACATCTCATTCATATTCATATTACAAGTACAGGCCTATAATTCCTGCATGGTTTTCTGAATTATGTGAAACTGATAATAAAAATAGGTGATACAAAACGATTATTGGTCACCCAGGTGAATTGGTTTAGTCTTGACTTCTGGTCGTGAGTGAGGTGGGGGTGGGTTGGGGGGCAGGTCAAAGCCATCAGGTACCCTATTTAGGAAAAGAGAAAAGAAAGAGAGGAGAAGCAAGGTAAAGGTATGCAACTGTGTTCTCTCTGTATGATTACAGTATCCATGAAAATTCAGTAAGGTATGTCTCCTATTATACATTCCAATTCTAAGGTAGAACTCTACTAGTGTTTACTAAAGTATATCTAAATATGCATCTAAAAAAAAAAAAGCCACTTAGGTGCCTGGTCTTGAGAACCAGGGATGGTAGGTCACCATGTGATCCATGACATGGTATCTATACTCAACAAAAATATAAACGCAACACTTTTGGTTTTGCTCCCATTTTGTATGAGATGAACTCAAAGATTTAAAACTTTTTCCACATACACAATATCACCATTTCCCTCAAATATTGTTCACAATTCTATATAATTCTGACAGTTTGTGCAGAAATTCTTTGGTTATGCAAACCGATTGTTTCAGCAGCTGTCCGAGTGGCTGATCTCAGACGATCTTGGAGGTGAACATGCTGGATGTGGAGGTCCTGGGCTGGTGTGGTTACACGTGGTCTGCGGTTGTGAGGCTGGTTGGATGTACTGCCAAATTCTCTGAAATGCCTTTGGAGACGTCTTATGGTAGAGAAATGAACATTCAATACACGAGCAACAGCTTTGGTTGACATTCCTGCTGTCAGCATGCCAATTGCACGCTCCCTCAAATCTTGCGACATCTGTGGCATTGTGCTGTGTGATAAAACTGCACCTTTCAGAGTGGCCTTTTATTGTGGACAGTCTAAGGCACACCTGTGCACTTATCATGGTGTCTAATCAGCATCTTGATATGGCACACCTGTGAGGTGGGATGGATTATCTCAGCAAAGGAGAAGTGCTCACTATCACAGATTTAGACTGGTTTGTGAACAATATTTGAGGGAAATGGTGATATTGTGTATGTGGAAAAAGTTTTAAATCTTTGAGTTCATCTCATACAAAATGGGAGCAAAACCAAAAGTGTTGCGTTTATATTTTTGTTGAGTGTATGTCATGAATGAAGGGCTAATGTTAACTGGTGGTGTAACACGTTTGTTAGCCTTCTTGCTATGATGCTTACTAAGTTGATATGCTTATACACCAATAATTCAGTCAGTTCAGGCTTTTTAAAGTGATTATTCTACACACTGCTAAATGGCATAAACTGGACTTTGTCAGAGGGATGCACAAATAATAATAATACGAGCGAAGCGCCGAGTACCCAAACAGGAAGTGCCAAATTTTGAGTCCACAGTCAAAACAGGAAATGTCAAACACTTAATGGATCGATGCTTCCTTGATTGGCAGACGAAATCTCATGGAACCCCACGGGAACTCAGTGGCAAGTTCACACTGAACCAGGAAGTGCCAAATTTTGAGTCCGCAGTGAAACAGGAAGCGTCAAATGTTTAACATTTCCTGGCATGGGTGTAGCTGGGTTGCACCAGAGTTTAACATTTCCTGGCATGGGTGTAGCTGGGTTGCACCAGACTTCCCTGAAATCTGACTGGATACCCCAGGTGCCACCCGGATAATTGACATGTCACTGCACCACGTCTGGTTGAAAAGAGCCATTTTGAAATCGGAGACACATATTGACTGCTAGGTCCATCCTGTACAGTAGTTGGTGCTGTGTTCCACAAACAAAGTTCTAATCCACCTTAGTAGAAGATAAATGTTTGAGCCAGTTTTGAATTTGAACACTTCATCTGAACCACAGACTCCTAGTTGTACTGGTGAGTAAACAGCTGTTTTCTAACGTCTAAAATGATCTTCATTAAACTCAAAATTGATAGCAAATCTCTACAACTTGGTATAAATTTTATTAAAAATATAAAATACAACATCCTGAGGGAGTGGTGTAGAGGAGGTTTTTTCTTAAAAAGAAGACCTGAAAATTCTGCCAATTTGGTCATATTGTGCAGTTTTACTGTGAAGTAGCTGAAAAGTTAGAATCTGAATTTACATCAATATAAACAAAATGCTTAAAGTGGCAGAGGGCTAAGAGCTGCTCCTCAGAAGCATTTATTTAAAAAAAAAAGTTTGAAGGACCTAAATTACATGGTGAGGACTTTTCCAGGCATGTTAGATGCAAATAAAGGAAATGCTTAAGAGGGCAGTAGTTGGGGCTTCTTTTGCCATGATTGTGTTCTAGCATATTTACTGAAGATAAAGTGTGACAGACATAAATGAGATGGTAAGGACTTTTTCCAGGCATGTGAGAACGCAAATCAAGAAAATGCTTAAAGTGGCAGGAGGTGGCCCCTTTTGCATTTACATTGTAACAATTGATGAACAATTCATTTTGGCATATTAAAATAAAAATGGATCCTTAGGTGTTTTATTTATTTATTTTTTGGCCAGCATTTTATGCCAACTATTCATACCGTTTATGACTATACATTAAATAAACGCAGGAATGGTGGCTGGACTTGGTTTCAGTGCGGAAGGGCCACGTTTCTCCATGACATGTGGAGTTGTGCCAGGAAGGGCATCTGGTGTAAAACAATTCAACCTGCAGATCCACCTCGGATTTGCTGTGGCAACCCCAGGTGCAAAACAAGGGAGCAGCCAAAGGGACTTACTTTATATATTAAATGTTTTTGGACCTGATCTGATACAGATTTAAATGAAAATTCAGTAAGGTATATCTTCTATTATACATTCCAATTCTAAGGTAGAACTCTGCCAGTGTATACTAAAATATATCTAAACATCTAAAAAAAAAGAAGAGTAGAGCCACTTAGGTGCCTGGTCATAAATGTTAATTTATGCTGAAAAAGTGCTTATTTAGTTTTTATCCTTTTGGCTTGGTATGACATGTTTTTAGACTTTTTATCTATTGATGTTTTAACTCATTTTGCTTTTACTCTACTTTGGGGCCATCCTTGTTGTTCTTTTAGCACTGTTATCGCTTTGTCTTGTTCTGTGTTTTGCTGTGTGTTTACCAAATGAGATGACTCACTCACTGTACACTAATTTTACCCAAGGGTATAATAATAAATTGAATCTGCTATACCATATTAATATTTACATACTCTAACCATTTTAGACACACACAAAAAAGTCCCTTAAGGGGTAATTAAGGCAAAAAAAATAAATCAGGTTTAACATTTTTTAAACACAAATAGCATGGAAGCCAAGAAAATTTGGTGGTTCTTGCACTCAAACTGGTTTCAAAAGAACATAAAATAAAGTGGAATTGTGAATTTAAGGTGTGTGGACATTTCTGACCAATTATGAAACACCAATCTGTGGATTCAAGTCTGAAAGCTACTTCCAGTGTTGAGGAAATCCATCCCGTTGACCAACAACGGCCCCTTTTGAACTAAGTCAGTCCTATGTTCAGCCTCAAGGCCCGTTGGTGCTGGTGCGTATGTGTGGATTCAGTACAGTCAAGCAGATGAGAGTCTACAACTCCCCCTGGATGTGACGCCACTCTGACGCAGGTTCCTTCCCCAGCTAAAGCCGATACCCATTGAAGTTGGATGGACTGAGATCAAGGAGATCAAAGTTTGGTCTTCGTCAGGGATAGAAAACTCTCCTGTAGAATTAGTTGACTAAAATCATATATTTATTCAACTAAAAACAACTCTGATGACTAAATTCTGGCTATAATTACATGACATTTTAGTCAGCTGACTATCTTCCAGATATTCAGAGGCAATATTTTTTATATTAAAGATACAAGATGATCATACCTGTAAAGATCACACCCGAGTGTTGCTTTGGAAGTTTTGCTGAGTAAATACAGGTTGGGTCTGTTGACATTTGAGTCACTGAAGAACTGAAAACTGAGCACATCAGCACCGCAGGTACTCATTAAAAACAAAAGGACAACTATTAATTATTTTAGTGATAATTTAATCATACAAATGCTTCATTATAGATACATATGAGAGAGAGAGAGAGAAGCTTTATTTCAAGTTTCTCTTCTGGATATTTTCAGTAAACTTTCATCTCACCCACTCACCCCACCAACCAACTTTGATCTGTACATCATCTAAAACTAATCCACAGCTGTACTCGTGACTTGTCTCACTCGCACTCAAACACACAAGGGGGGGACAGGGCTGGGACTCCAAAGACACAAAGTAGAACAGTGTATACTGTTTGGGATCAGCGAGAATACAACCCTGAATAAACTTAATATTCACTGTGAATGACATTTACAGATATGCATTTAAAGAAAGGCAATAATTAAATTAAAAACAACAACCAATTTTGTCCTTACTCTCAGGAAATTAAAAAATAAAAATAATAATATCACAGAATATCATTAACAAGTCCCATTTTATTATTAATCCCAGAGTACATGTTGAAGTTCACTGTCTGAAGGTGCACATGAGAAATCAGCTGTGATAGCAGAGGAACTGTGACATGAACTCGCTGCCAGATATGCAAAACCTAAATGCTTAACCGTGATAACTATGACTGAAAAGTGGATCACACACAAAGATAGATGGATTAAAAAAAAAACTTAACTCTAACAAAACAGAAAAAGGACAGACAAGAGTTTTAAAAGAATAAGAAACATGACAATCCACAGTGAGCCAAACACAAAAACCTGCTGTTTGCAGAAAGAAAATCACTATTTTCGCAGCATTTTTTTTTTTTTTTTTTTGTAAACAGCAGATCATCAGTACGAGCAATGCTGACACAAACCATTAAATCACATGTTCAGGCCCGTCGCACTGAGATCAGAGTTTACAAAATTCTCAGCGTGACATGTCAAGTTCAAGTTGGTCATCTGGTTTTTAGCACCACCTGCTGGCTCTGAATGGGGCTTGTGAAGATGCAGTGCACATGAAGACGGCAAATAAATAACATCACTTCAGTTAGTGAGTCAGCTTGTCCAACAATACTTCAGGAGGTACGCTGCTTTTAAAGCTTTCTCCACGCAGACACTTCATCCTCGCCCAAGTAGTATACACCATTTAATGTCAGTTAAATCTAAAGGGAAACCGTGCACACGCACACACAGATGCGCACAAACACACCAACACATACATATATTGAGTACACAATCTCATGGACTCACGCTACATTCACGCTCCAAGCAAAATAGACTTAAATGGCTTTTTCAACCCTTCCTCACACGTCACTTATTCAAATGCACAATCTGTGCACCAGCATCTATTTAAAGCAAAAATCCACCCAAAAAACAAAACAAACAAACAAAAACAGAACATCATTATTCCACAAAGCCTCTCTCGGGCTCTCACACAAAGTGTATGTGATGACAGCACAGATTACCTTCATGTTATCTGATGTTATCTTTGGGAGACAGGGTTCCTACACAGGGATCAAAGGCAAGAAGTGTGGAACATCGCCACATGTCCAGTTTTGGAAAACTGATAGTTGGGGCATCAGAAGTAGTTAACTGAAAGATTATCAGATTTCTCAAACTGACAAATAAAGGGAAGACTCCTGACATCTTCTCGCTCTAATCCCTCCAAAACTGGTTCAGCCTGATGACTCCAGCGACACACTCTGACCTTTTTTCTTTAAGAAAACATTTTCAAGCACTGAAGTGACTAAAGTTACAAAAGCTGACATTTTATGGTGTGACAAGTGACTGCTGATAGAAGTGATGTAGGATTGAAATTTGAAATGGCTGAATACATCATAGGTTCAGATTTTCCATGACAGTATACTATATATATATATATATATATATATATATATATATATATATATACACACATACATACATACATATACACACACAGTTCAGTCCAAAACTATTTGGCCCGTTGGCATTTCATGCATTTTAATTGATTTATTCCATTTCAAATACAAAAACTACAAAAGTCTTAAATTATCATCCTTAAACTCAAACTCAAAGCAAATCTCTACAACTTGATATATTCACTCATCTTCAAACGCTTATCTGGGACTGGGTCATGGGGCAACAGCTCCAGCAGGGGACCCCAGACTTCTCTTTCGCGGGCCACATTGACCACCTCTGACTGGCGGATCCCGACACGTTCCCAGGCCAGTGTGGAGATATATAGTCCTGGGTCTTCCGTGGGGTCTCCTCCCAGATGGACGTGCCTGGAACACCTCCCTTGGGAGGCGCCCAGGAGGCATCCCTACCAGATGCCAGAACCACCTCAGCTGGCTCTTTTCAACATGAAGGAGCAGCAGCTCTACTCCGAGCTCCCCACGGATGAACGAACTTCTCACCCTATCTCTAAGGTTGACACTAGACACCCTCCTAAGGAAGCCCATTTCGGCCGCTTGTACCCACGACCTAGTTCTTTCAGTCATGACCATAGGTGAGAGTAGGATCAAAGACTGACCAGTAGATCAAGAGCTTCGTCTTTTGGGTCAGCTCCCTTTTCGTCACAACAGTAGAGCGAATACAACACCATCCCTGCTGCGCTGATTCTCTGGACAATCTTACACTCCATTGTCCCCTCAGTCATGAACAAGACCCCGAGGTACTTGAACTCCTTCACTTGGGGCAAGACCGTATTCCCTACCCAGAGTAGGCAATCCATCGGTTTCCTGCTGAGAACCATGAACTCAGATTTAGAGGTGCTGATCCTCATTCCAGCCGCTTCACACTCGGCTATGAACCGATCCACTGAGTGCTGGAGGTCACCAGCCAATGAAGCAACTTGATATAAATTAAAAAGAAAATGTTAGAGTGCAAGATGATGGGTTGCATAAATAATCAGCCACTTTGGTATAATACCTGTAAATAATCAGTTTTATTGCCAGTTTTCTTCAGACAAGTCAGGGGATGGATACATGAACATTTCCAAGTCACTGAAGAAGAAATACATAGGGTTTTCTTTTGCAAAAACATGAAATCTAGGGTTGCATCTCAAATGTGCCTCCTGGCAAATTGTAGCTGAACTTTCAGGTCTTCTTTTTAAGAAAATCCTCCTCTATACCTCGTCATCATGAAGCTGTATAACTGGGGATAAAAAATGCAAAACATGCACTATGCACAATTTCTTCAATCACAGCAACGGAACCCTATAAATTCTTCTGGGTTGTCTGGGTGGCTTTCCTCACCGTTTTCTTTCTTGCGCAGTCACTCAGATTTTGAGAACTCCTCCAAATAGATTTACCATAGAGTGCCATACTGTTTGTATTTCTTCATAATTTATGTAAAGTCTAAGAAATATTCAGTGACTTGGAAAAGTTCATGTATCCATCCCCTGACTAATCTGAAGCAAACTGGAAATAAAACTGAATATTTACAGGTATTATACCAAAGTGGTCCATTACTTATGCAACCCATCATCTTGGCTTCTATATTTTTAATTAATTGATATCAAGTTGTAGAGATTTGCTTTGAGTTTAATGACAATAATTTGATTTTTTTTTTTTTTTGTGGTTTTGTACTTAAAATTGCATGTGTGAAATACAAAGGGCCAAATACTTTTGGACTGGACTGCGTATATATATATATACACACACACACACACACCTTCAGAACCTTTAATATATTTTGTATTTCAAATCATATACATGTGGCATTTTACACAACACATTTTGGCACATATTTCTCAGAGCAAAACAACCATTAAAGATCTGTTTCCATCCTAGGTGTTAGCTGATGTGTCTCTGTGACCGTGTCTGATCAGAATAGGGGCGGGCAATATAACCTAAAATTAGTGTCACTGTATTTTTCACAATTTAGACAGTGACTTTATCATATCAGCAGATTACTGGTTTTGTACTACATGACCTCTTTCATAACATGGATTATTTTCAGTTTGAAAGCAGAGCCTTCAAAGTTCAAATTATTTAAAAATATTAACAATAAATCCACAGCTGTGTCTAATTCATGCTTGTTAAGGCTTACAAGAGCCTGCAGTGCAAACATCCACCACTTCACACACACAGTTGAACACTTCCATGACTGCTGTGTCTCTGTGTGAAAATGACTTCATAGCCAGTTACGTCTATAAGGAAAGTATTTAGCAGGTGTTTAGACTCACTTGTTGCGCTCAGCAGAATAGACCCCCCCACCCATAAAAAAAAAAGAAGCTGCGATCAAGTCAGCCTTAGTGCTGCTGTTGATCCAAGCTGCACATGCGCAAAACAACCACAGATTTCCAAATTAATGATTATTTAGCACAATTTTTCTAGCCTCATTGGTGTTATTTTCCATTGGCGTCATATTGTAGGAACAGAGGTTCCTACAATAATGACTGCAGATGAACATTTATTTTAGGTTTTTTTTTTTTATAGGTCATCCTCTCAGCTACACCATTCATTATTCTCAATAACTAATATATTAAGAACATGACAGTTGACAAAATAACGTTTCAACACAGCATTATAAAACATTACTAACACCACGAGAGACTTCCAAAAATGTCGATTTCCACAAGAACTGATGCAGCTCAGCGGCTTAGCACTGACGTGTAAGCAAAAAAAAAAAAAGCCAAAAAGACAGGTTTTCTGTAAATGGCAACACTTCACGATACTGCAGACACACGGCTCTTCTTCCAGGTATTAGTAATACTTGGGTCAATAAATATTTCACCTCATTTAACAGGTTTACAGGTGCAAGTTGTTTAAGGTCCTTGTCTAGTGATTAAGAGATTACAGCTGTTTCTCCACAAACCACTAGCACTGTCTTTTTTTGTTTTTATTACAAAAACGTTAAGGCCTTCAACTGATTTCTGGACCTGTGTAGGAACCCCACGACGGCTGCTCTCAATCACAATTATTCAGATGTCCATGGGAATAAGAAAGTGTAGATGGATTGTTTCAGGGTGGACTTTGCATGACACCAAACTTGTTTTAAGTGTGTAAACAAGAACAGCTGTGTGCATCTATTTTTATTTTATAAATTATGGTTTGTATCACTCTTTAAAAGCATTCACACATGCGAATCTGGGTGATGATATGAAGCGAGACGTTTCACTGTGTTGAATGCAATCCGTCACCTCACAGTCGATTGTGATTCTGTGGAAAGGACCGTGGGTCTGGGAGAGGGCTGTCACAAGTCAATATAAAAACTGTTCCTCCCCCTCTCCGACTCCTGTGTTTAAGGATTCCCAAGGTGTTCAGCTCGTCACTCACCATGGGGGGAGGGGGTCTTTGTCATTCTAGCTCTGTCCAAATGGATAGGGTCCATGAATACCCTGGAAATAAAGAAACAGAGAGAGAAAACAAAAATGTTTGAAGATGAAGCAGAAGGGAAGAGCTGAAGTGAAGGACAACAGGTGAATGTAGGTGTGGCGCATATTGAGAAGTAAACATCCCTGTTGTGACAAAAGAGCTGCACTGTTCTTATTATCAGACGGAGGGTAAACTTTTGGATGTGAGCCCAACAAGAACAAAACCAGCTGTGCTTGTCGGGAACAGCCGCGTCACAACCTCGTTTAAATTCTACAACCGGACGATCAGACTCTTTGGTCACAAACCAGTTAAACCACCCAAGAGGAGCCACTTCAGAAGAGGAAGGCTGAAATATGACAGGTATGCAACGTCTCCACAGAAGGCACATGGAGGATATGAGCTGAGATTTTATCAGTTTTACTGTCTGAAATTCGTTCTCTGTTCCACTCCACCGTGAACCTGTGTAACTGGTCAAAACACAGTCAAACACAGTGTTGTTCACAGTTTCTCCAACCAATGAAACCTGTAAATCCTTCACAGTTGCCATGAGGTCCATTTCCATTTTCAGGAACTTGTGGATCTTTTTTTTTTTTTGGTTGGGGGGGCAACACTTTTGTACACGTCACAACCACAGTGATGACCGCTGAAAAGGGACTTTGAGAAAACCTTATTCAGGGACAAGAAGAGGAAGATGCTAAAACCTTATTCAGGGACAAGAAGAGGAAGATGCTGCAATCAAGACGTCAGCAGGCAGGTAGATAGTTATTTAAACATGCCTACCTTAAGAGTTTGTATTATCTAGAAATCTAGTGGGAAGCCAAATTTAATAATAATAATAATAATAATAATAATAGTAAAGATTAATTGCTCCTGCTTTTACCTTCTGAGTTGCATGCTAATGATAACTAGTGAGCCATTCTTTTTAAATGTTGCGTTGCACCTAACATTAAAGATTATTTCCTCGCTATCATTAACATTATTATTACAGAATATTCTGTGCTTGTCCTTTTGGATCTCTCTGCAGCTTTTGACACGGTGGATCATGGAGTCTTAGTTGAGAGACTAAGGACTTGAGTGGGCATTTCTGGGTCTGCTCTGGACTGGTTTTTGTCTTATCTTTCACACAGGACTTTCGCTGTTGCTGCTGGTAAATTTATGTCCTCCTCTGCCATGCTATCCTGTGGTGTGCCTCAGCGTTCTGTTCTGGGACCTATATTGTTTGCGCTATATTTGCTCCCACTTGGTCATGTCTTGAGTAGTTTTAAAGATGTCTCCTACCACTGTTATGCGGATGACATCCAGCTGTACATCTTATTCACTCCTCAAACGGTCTCTAGGGTATCTGCTCTTCAGAACTGTGTTGAGGTTATTGGTGACTGGATGGCGGCCAACTATTTGTCCTTAAATATAGCCAAGACTGAGGTCCTTGTTTGTGCCCCTGACGAGTTTGTTCCCACTGTGGTTGGGAATCTTGGTTCTCTGGCCCCTTTTGTTCGCTCAGCAGTGAGGAACTTGGGTGTTACGTTCGATCACTCCCTCAATTTTGACACGTATGTTACCCGCCTGGCACAGTCTTGTTTTTTCCATTTGCGCAATACTGCCCGTATGCGCAGCATTGTGTCTCGGGCGGAGATGGAGATGATCATTCATGCAATTGTGTCATCACGTTTGGATTACTGTAACTCTCTATTTTTTAGCCTTAGCAAGTCCTCTTTGGACCGCTTACAAACGGTTCAGAATGCGGCTGCGAGGCTGCTGACGAGGTCATCAAAGAGGTCACATATAACCCCAATCCTCTCCTCCTTGCACTGGCTCCCCATCCATTTCAGACTCCAATTTAAAATTCTAGTACTGACTTTTAGAGCTCTGCATGGTCAAATGCCATCTTATATCACCAAGCTATTACATCCATATGTGACAAGTAGGTCTCTGAGGTCTTCGGACCTGGGCCTATTGGTTGTGCCTAGGACAAGACTGAAGACCACGGGAGACTGTGCTTTCGAGGTGGTGGCACCTAAAATGTGGAATGCATTGCCTTTGGACCTACGCTCCGTGGACTCTGTTGAAACATTTAAAGTGAAGCTTAAGACCCTTTTGTATAGGCTGGCTTTTACCTAGTCTTTATGGTTTTATGTTTCTGCTGTTTTTAATTTCTCTGTTCTTATGTGAAGCACTTTGTGATTTCTATCTTGAAAGGTGCTATATAAATAAACCTTACTTACATTATATATTTGCCATCACTGTGAGCCCAGTGGCTATTCACCACTGTGGATTGATTGACTGATAAGAAATTGACACTACCAACACATAAGTGTCATATAAGTGTCAAACAGTTGCCAAATATTCACCTGGAATATTAAACACAAAATACCCATCATCATAGGTTAAACAGCAGGTGATCAGTAGTTTAGGAATGTGACTACCTCACTGTGATAATTCCCTATCCATTACGACAAATGAAGCAGGTCCGTTAGCGTACCAAAGGTGTGTCTCCCCTACACGGGCCTGACGGCTGAAAGTCTCCTCCGAAAAACTAGGCAACTGGAACAAAATACCTTGCCCAAAGATAACTGGTGTGAATGGGAATCAAACAGTTTCCAACTTAAAACCTAATAAAAAGATTAATCTCTAAGAAAACTTACAATGCGTGATCGTGAAACATCTCTAAATAATGTCTTAAGATCAGGAACGTCATAAAAATTCACACGAATATGAGCAAAACCAACATGTTTCACTGTAAGTACGCAATTACACGGTATACAAAAAGGTGGGTCGTCTGCTCCAAGTAAATATGCATGTGTCAAGTGTGAATGACCTATACGAGCGCGGGTCAGCACAATGTCTTCCCGCCGCTTAGCTAGTGGTAAACGAGTCAACGACTGGTTGATGCTGATGAAGTTTATTATTGGAATGTAGATCCCATAATGTTTGCCATAATTTTCTAAAACAATTGTTAATCCTTGGCTTTAGATCCGTGTAGGGTATGTGTATTTCTGTTACATCCACAGCAAGAGCTTCTTTTGCCAACTTTTTCATTTTCCTTAATACCTGTATGACTAGGTATCCAGGCAAATATTACATGCTTACCTAATGTACCGAATGTTTCCAAAAGCTGAACAATATACGGATGCGTATAAATTTTGCCCTGCAAAGCCGACAAACTAGACAGAGAGTCTGTATAAACAACAAAACGTCTTTGGTCAGTGTCCGCAACAACACCCAAAGCCATTTTCAGGGCAAACAACTCAGCTGTATATAGAGTTCAGAATAATAGTAGTGCTATGTGACTAAAAAGATTAATCCAGGTTTTGAGTATATTTCTTATTCTTACATGGGAAACAAGGTACCAGTAGATTCAGTAGATTCTCACAAATCCAACAAGACCAAGCATTCATGATATGCACACTCTTAAGGCTATGAAATTGGGCTATAGGTAAAAAAAAGTAGAAAAGGGGGTGTTCACAATAATAGTAGCATCTGCTGTTGACGCTACAAACTCAAAACTATTATGTTCAAACTGCGTTTTTAGCAATCCTGTGAATCACTAAACTAGTATTTAGCTGTATAACCAGTTTTTCATGATTTCTACACATCTGCGAGGCATTAATTTTGTTGGTTTGGAATCAAGATTTTGCTCGTTTACTAGTGTGCTTGGGGTCATTGTCTTGTTGAAACACCCACTTCAAGGGCATGTCCTCTTCAGCATAAGGCAACATGACCTCTTTTTGACATATCCAAACTGATCCATGATACCTGGTATGTGATATATAGGCCCAACACCATAGTAGGGGAAACATGCCCATATCATGATGCTTGCACCACCATGCTTCAATGCTTCACTGTAAACTGTGGCTTGAATTCAGAGTTTGGGGGTCATCTCACAAACTGTCTGCGGCCCTTGGACCCAAAAAGAACAATTTTACTCTCATCAGTCCACAAAATATTCCTCCATTTCTCTTTAGGTCAGTTGATGTGTTCTTTGGCAAATTGTAACCTCTTCTGCACATGTCTTTTATTTAACAGAGGGACTTTGCGGGGGATTCTTGCAAATAAATTAGCTTCACACAGGCATCTTCCAACTGTCACAGCACTTACAGGTAACTCCAGACTGTCTTTGATCATCCTGGAGCTGATCAGTGGGTGAGCCTTTGCCATTCTGGTTATTCTTCTATCCATTTTGATGGTTGTTTTCCGTTTTCTTCCACGCGTCTCTGGTTTTTTTGTCCATTTTAAAGCATTGGAGATCACTGTAGATGAACAGCCTATAATTTTTTGCACCTGCATATAAGTTTTCCCCTCTCCAATCAACTTTTTAATCAAACTACGCTGTTCTTCTAAACAATGTCTTGAACGTCCCATGTTCCTCAGGCTTTCAAAGAGAAAAGCATGTTCAACAGGTGCTGGCTTCATCCTTAAATAGGGGACACCTGATTCACACCTGTTTGTTCCACAAAACTGACAAACTCACTGACTGAATGCCACACTACTATTATTGTGAACACCCCCTTTTCTACATTTTTACTAATAGCCCAATTTCATAGCCTTAAGAGTGTGCATATCATGAATGCTTGGTCTTGATGGATTTGTGAGAATCTACTGAATCTACTGGTACCTTGTTTCCCATGTAACAATAAGAAATATACTCAAAACCTGGATTAATCTTTTTAGTAACATAGCCCTACTATTATTCTGAACACTACTGTATATAGAAAAACTGTCTGGCAATCTAATTTGCCTTTGAAGATGGCCACTTACACAAGCTGCACCAACTCTCTCCTGGTCTTTTGACCCATCTGTATAGATCTCACAATAATGCCTGTATTTATACTTCATTTCTCCAATTTTGTTCAAAAAGATTAAATCACTGGCACAACTCTTTTTAAATGTTCTTAGTGATAAATTAATTACTGGGTCAATGAGCTTCCAAGGGGGAATATTAGGTATGAGGAAAGAAGCTATATTAGTAGTACTGAGTATGCATAATAGAGCGTTCTTATTACATAAACCAAAAGGTTTAATAGCTGATGGCCTACAAGTATAGAAAGTAGAATATCGTGGCATAAAGCGGTAAGATTAAGGGAAGGTATTGGGGCTGTGCTTTACTATGCAATACCACGCTGATCATATTTCTGATTGACTGATGTAAATGAAGCCCAAGACATATAGGACATATATATATATATATATATATATATATATATATATATAGAAAAAAAAAAAAAAACCCTGAATATTGTGAAAAAATTCAATATTTTATGTCAGGTATTTCAGAAAGTGAAAACCTTACACAGCCTAGACTGATTACATATAAACTGACAAATGAATCAATGTGGAGTGTCACGAAGGCAATCAGCCTGTGTGAGGTGTTATGGAAGCCCAGAATGCTTTGTTAGTGATCTTCAGGTCATCTGTATTGCTGGTTCTGGTGTGTCCCAGCATCCCCTTGACAATACCCCATAGAGAATCTGTCTCCTTGTGGAAGGATCAATAGGTGTCCTCTGAACATATGTCAAATCAGTACTCTTCCCCATGACTTAAGTACTTAATATAAAGCTATATATCAGTACTTTGTACTGGTACTTTATTGAAGAGACGCACTGATCCCACTTTTTTCCAGATTAAGTACAAGTACATACATTTTGGTACTTGTTGATATAGAGTACTCAGGGCTCGAAATAGTACGTGCATGTGCTAGTTTGGTGCAAGTAACTTTATCCAAGATTTATCAATGATAAGCACCAGTAGAATGAACCAATAAAGGAATAAATAAGGAAAAAAAAAAAACAATTTCCCGTGTGTTGTGTTCATCTTCCCTGAGTTTTATGACTCTCACACACGGAGCGAGTTGCTGTGATGATTCGTTCGCGCACGCATGTGAAAAAAAAAAAAAAAAAGTCTGCCGCTGCTGCTCTTCCCTTAAACTCTACCATAACCACACAGGACCTGCATTGAGTTGCTTCCTGTGGCGTCATGACGACGCAGGAATATATGCATCAGGTGCGCACAGCAGGGGGGCAGAGAGAAGGTGAGAACGCAGCCTGCAGATTCTCTGCACAGAGAAATCAGAGTGCACAGTTTGGCTGCAGCCACACTGTGCACTTTGATTTCTCTTCTAGTTTATATATGTTCTTGTGCTGAGCTGCAGGTCTGCGCTCTGGGTTCCGTTATAGTTTATCTTTCCCCCCTCCTTTGACTGCGAGACGCACGCGGGCTTGCGTGAGAACGAACCATCAGTCAGTAAATGTGGAGATGTCTGGAGTTATAGTTGATGTGAACATGTCCTGTGTCTGGCAATCAGTCTGTGAGCAGGACTTATGTCCTTTTTTGTCCTTTATTTAACACTGTGATGAGAGAGCATTTTTTTTTCTGTGCTCTTTTTTGAGCATGTGGTTTTACTGCATTGTGTACATGGTATAAAAACAATCCTGCGTGATTTATATTTCAAGAACAATGGAACACAGACCGCAGGAATCATACATTGGTGTCGGGTAACGTTGTCTTGTGAGGGTGTGGCTTCCAGTCACGTCGAGTAACGTCGCTTTGCTCTGACTTGCGCTGAATCCACTTAATTTCTGCGTCGAGCACAGGACGCAAACAAAAATTAAACATGTTTAATTTTTGGTGTCTGATTTGCTTCATCCTTCGCATCCCTCACGCTGTTGTGGTGTCAAGCTGCTTGTCTCGGCACTGGGTTGCTTCCACGCGGCGTCATCATGAAGACACACGACGCAACTGGGAGCAGTCCTGGTGTGAAAGGAAGTCTGACACATCAGACGAGGAGTTTTAAGGTTGATATAAGACTGACTTTTGGTTGTGCAAGTAACTTGTTTTGGTGCAAGTAATTTTTTTGTTACTAGCACCAGTGCAAGTAGGTTAAAAAATGTATTTCGACCCCTGGTACTGATACAAATATTTAATGATAACATTACAGCTTTATGATGAGTTTGAAAGCATGTTTTATTCATCGGTTGTTCCTTACTTTTTGAATGTAACTGCTACAAAAATCATCAGCTTTGCTTTTATTTACAAATGTTTCACTTAAATCAAGTAACTTCACTTTTTGACTACAACAAATTGTCCTTTAACATTAATGTGTTTCTTAAACATGACACAGTCAGACATCTCACTGAAATGTAACCTGTGGACTTCAGCACTACAAAATTATACAACACCAATAACTGAACTGAAACTGCCCATCAATAACTATTTATGTCTGTGAGCACTAAAAGCCTTTTTTTGAAAATGTGAGGGCAGATTCTTTTTGATGAGAAGCAGCTTCTCTGCTTTATCAGCTGTGAGCCTGTTTCTGTTTTTTATCTACAACACTGACCTAAACAGTTTTTCACTCTCCACACTATTTTTAAACTTTTAATTAAATACGTACAGGTAACATACACAAATACAAACTCTAATGTTTTCTTTCCCCCAAAGGTGGAGCACATAAATATTGGAGGAGCACGGTGTACGCGCACACACACAAATGGCGTCGCATGCACACGCAAACACACAGTGTCTCGCAACACACGGAGGCAACATGGAGTAATTTTAACATTATTTTATTTTTCCTTTGCAGATCATGGGGTAATTTCCTTGCGTTCAGATAGAATAGCCCATTGCCTGTGGTAAATGAGCCGTTAATGAACGAGGTGAGCAGTGACTCAACTTCAAAGTGCAGCTCATGGCGGCGAGTGGAGGTTCTGAACGCAGTGCTACAAACACTCGGTAAACGGATTACCCCATAGCAAACCGAGCTGGTCTCCCATCGGTCTGAACACCCACACCAAGGGGTGAAACTCACCGACGTGATGGACAATCTCCGCCGCTGAAACGCTGATCTGAGTTCTGGTGGAGCAAAGTGCCGAAGTCACGGAGAAAATTTTTTTTTTAGCCACATGAGGAATTAAAGTATTTTCAGATGTTGTGTTCCAAACTCAGGAGGCTTTATGTGGATTATTCTTCAGGATCATATGATGATGAATTCCACGAACAGGTAAGAGCTTTTATTTGTACTCCGTGTGAATTTTCTGTGCATGAGGACCATGGCATTGAGCCAATCAATGGACAGCATTGATGGACGTATTTCGACTTATGAGTAAATTACATGAAAGCCTGTAAAAATCCATAAATTAGCTGCATCATTGTTTAACCTGCAGTGTTCAAGACGTATGAAAAAAAAGTAGCATCTTATAGTCTGGAAATTTTGGACCGTGTGTGTGAAAATCCCACACTGAGAGGCTGACATCACACTGCTGTAAAGGGGTATTGGGTCACGGAGTATCAGAGACGTTTTATGATTACAAGTAGGAGTAAATGAATACGGGACTGGGCCGATACACGATGCTGGTATCAGGATCGGTGCATCCCTTCTTTACTGTTGGTGATTATACTATGTTTCTTTAAGGTTCTCTTACAAACACACAAAGGATCGTTCATTTTGAGTTGTTGTGTACTGTCACTTCTGGCTACAGCATGTTGTTTTGACAATATTAGTTGTGTAGGTTCAACAATTTTGTCCTTACCCGTGTCACTGAATTCTGCATGTGCCACATGTCTGTATGTTCTGTAACTCACTGTGTTAAATTTGCACATCATTCATAATGTCCAGCTGAACCCACACTATGCGATTTATCTGCGGGAATCCCATTATTTTTTAGAAATACTCCCTGCCATATCAAACTAAACATACAGCCCAGCTTAAATACTGACATTTAGGCTTGTTTTGTATCAGGATTTACAATAAGCAAGCCACACTAAAAAGGATCTGTGTTAAAGTGTGCAATACTGTGTAAAGTAACATCTTAACGTTGATACGTACCTGACCATAAGTCACCACTGAAAGATTAGTTTGGAGACCATTTGACGGCCTATTTACAGCATTATGAGACAGTCCATTTTGATCTTGCTGGATTGGCTCTTGTGTGCCTTCCCAGGCTCCACCTGGATCTCTGAAGCTGCTATCAGTGGCATCGTGCTTGTTCTTCTGCGGTGAAGCAAAAGGATTGAAGTCTTGATGCACATTACGCTGGGGTTGGGTGTTGAACTCTGTCTCGAATGAGGACAGCTGCTGTGTTACGCCAAGCAGACCTCCAACTTCTACGCTAAGGATCACCCAGATTACATCTGTGAAGAAAAGCAGCATAAATGAAAATTAAGTGTACATCCAAAAGAGATTTTTTTTTAATTACTTTATTTGGTGAGATCATACCATTATTATTGCAGAATAAACATTGGTACATTTAATGGACATCTGCAGTCCTGCACCAAATTACTGACACCCTGAATTTTACATACAGCATTTAAAATATGTTGAAAAATAAGTGTAAATATGACAATATAGAATATTTATCCAAATATCTAAATAACAACAAGAACAATGAGAATGTATTTTTTTTTAATTGACACAGCACATGGCACATTTACTGGCACACTCTGAAGAATTGACAGAAAATAATCATTTGCGATATAAGTGTCACAAAACTAACAATACTGGCCGTCAGTCATCTGACTCTTCACAACAAACATCACCAAAGATAATGTAAACAGAACTAAATCAAATCTAGGTCCACAAATGGATTCAGATTAAATAAAAAGCAAAACAGATTTGGAGAGTTTATGCCACATATGATGCTACACAAAACAAAGATCTGTGTCATGTGCACACAGGTTACATCAGTCCAAGGACAATGTGCTTGGGAAATTTCAGCAACCGCTTGCCAAAAGGCACATGGGAGCCTTGAGTCTAGATCTGATCTGTTTTCTTGCATTAAAATCCTTCTCTGCTCCACTATGAAGCCATGTCATTGGTGATGCAGCTTGTGCAATTACATCCACAGACAGCTATATAAAGGTGCCCTGACACTTGCACAACTTTGATCTGCGCACTTGCACGCACATCATCGTGAAGATCTCCACCCGCTGTGTTCCAGCTGGACGCCGTGCTTTGTTCCACTGGACGCCCTGCATTGTGCACTGGACGCCCTGCATGTATAAAATAATTATTTTATAGCGGATTAATCATTTTTTCCTCAGATGTGTCTGTTGAAAATGCCTCTAATCACATCTGGAATCACAGAGGACCGCTCCAGCAGCAGCTTTTTTCCCCTCTCTCTTTTGTGCGCTGAATGAGGTGGAGAAAGCATTTGGAACGATCTAAAAATGTAATTATTTGTCATGTTTATATTGGAATGGCTTGGTAAAACAGTTGCATGTTCATCCCTTCTTGTGAGTAGCTGTAAAAGTATGATTATGATCGATTTAACAACCTGTTATAATCGATCAGACGAGCTGTGTTCAATCACTCTCACTCATACAGTGTTTTTAATTGTTTGCGTATTGTTCATGTGAAGTTCACGTAATTAATGCGAGTTTACTCTCACGCATGGCAGAGTGCGTGCAAGTGCACGGATCAAAGTCACGCAAGTGTCCGGGCACCTTAACTCATACAGAGTCGGTATGGGTGTTTTAGTAGCTTCCCTCAGCAGTCTCTTTCTTGCACAGCTGACTGCTCTCTACAGATTTTGCATACAGTACCAGACTGTTTGTATTTCTTAAGGATTGATGTAAATTACTGTAACTCCAAGACATTTTCAGCAACTTGGAAATGTTCATGTATCCATCGACTGACTTATCTAAAGTAAACCGGTGTCGCAGACCGAACAGTCCGCCTCTAAAAATTGGTCCGCACTGCCTCCACTGTGCATGCGTCATTTTGGCGCTCAGCCGCTCGTCTGAAACAGAGTCTCTTCACCCAAAGTGATCAAATGGATTAATGGGATTATTAATCACCAGATGACAAGGTAAAACCTCTTAAATCTTTCTAAAGTCAGTTTTAAGCAGAAACAAGACAATTTTAAGCAGAAATGAGGAGATACTCTGTGATGCTTTCAAATGACCGACGCACAGTGAACGCATAAGCTAGCAGCTTGTGTAGCCACAGCGCTCTGATCGCTTCCTCTGTCTTAATCCGGAATTTATGTGGAAGTGATTGTTGTATAAAAGCTTCAGATATCTGTCACTGAGATAGAAGATGAATGGAGGCAGTTTGAAGCAGAAACAAGGTGATAATCCATGAACTGCTGCTGATGACACATGCACACTTAAGGCTGGGTGGACCGATTTTTAGAGAGGGCCGTTCAGTCGGTGGCACCGGCTATAAAAGTGATTTACTTTAAAATCAACAGTGTATGCCAATAACCGTGTCAAGTGTACATTTTACATCTGTATTTTTTCTACTGTTGCTGTATGAAAACATTCTGTTGTTGTTCAGACATTTTATTAAACAATCTGAATTTACAAAATTGGTTTGCAGTTAATTCCAAACAAATGATAAAATCTGTATTTAAAATTACACTGTGGGGTTTTCATAAAGCATGAAGAATGGATTTTAAACTGGCTTCAAAGCAGCCAGATTCCTCCAAGAGATTTTATATGAATTGGCTGATTTAGCAGTGGGGGTGATGAATAAAAAAGATCTTTGCAGGTTTCTTACCTCCATAGAATAATCCAGTAGCTGTACACATCCTCCACTGGCCTTGATACATGCCTGGCGTTGTGGGACTCCGCATCTGTACACTCACATCTGCAATTTCTTGGGGGTCTAGAGACTTGATCATAACTGTATTTACATGCCCAAACTGATCCCCACCAATGTACTTGAGACAAACTCCAGGAGGCCATGACTCCGCACCTATATCAAACATAAATTAGTACTAGGGCTGCACAATTAATTCCACTGCAATCATACTGCAGGGTTTCTACACCTTAAGGCACATTAGATCTAAGAATTTTTATAATTCCAGTAAAAATGAAATTTCAAACCAAACATTATAATAAAGAAAGCATACAGCCAAGTGCTGTTCAAAGATCTGCTAGCCACGGGTGGTGGTATCTGAGGCAGAGATGTAGTGGAGATGAGGGCAGAACTAGAGCACAGCTGAGACATAATTGCTGCCCATTGGTGCACTGATTTTGTAGTCTTGTGTTTCTCATTTTGCATGAAAGGACCTCCTGCAAAAAAATGTAGTCTGCCCCAAACATAAGCTCTTGTTCTGGTTTAAAACGAAGAGCAAAATGTTCCTTGAAAGGTCAATTTTCATTAAATTTACACCTCCCTGTGTTGTTATGTTACAGCCCAGTGTTCTCTGGGCGAGAGGCGGGGAACACGAGACAAGTCGCCCGTCTTTCGCAGACATATCTAGACAAACAAACATCTACAGTCAATTTAAAAGCACCAATTCACCTAACCTACACGGGTTAGGTTATGCAAACACGGGGAGACCATCAAATTCCACACAGACAGAACCAAGGCCGAAGTGAACCTGGGAGGCAACAATGCTCATCACTAAACCACAGTGCTGCCTGAAAACATAATCAGTCTAGAGGAGGAGGGGTAAAGGACAAGTGATATGCAAAGTGAAAATAGTGACATATCTCATGTTTTGCACTTTGAGTTGCTAAAATAAAAATGTTAAAAATGCACTTTCTAATGCTTTTATTCATTAAGCTTTGACAACTAGGGAAATGGAGTCAGGTACATAAGTATTCAGACAGTGTCATCACTTTTGTAATTTTGCATCTGTACACCACCACAATGGACTGACTGTGGTCCACTGTGGGAAAATTCAGTTAACGTACAGATTGTTCACCTGTATTTTGTATTCTCCAGGTCTTTGTGAACGGTGTGTCTGGAGGAACAGACTCTCCTTCCCCAATGGTCACATCTTCAACAAAGGACATGGATGGCGTATTGACGTTGGGACTTTCAAAGTCATAATATGCACCAATAGCAGCCTGCAAGTTCCTGTTTCAACATGAAATACATGAGAGTGGGAAAGCACAGAATTTTCACAAACATCAACAAAACCTGTTGTCTGGTGTCACTGGAAACAAACCACTGTATTTCAATTTTACAACGATTATAACATGTGGGGCCCAAACTAGGTCTGTCCATTTGGAGAATAGACAGTGCTGAGCATCACCTCTTATCACTCTGCACTTATGAAACATGCACAGATGATGATCTGTGTGAATAACATAGATTTGTGTATTTAAAGTGATGGAGAGTTTTAATGTGCTTTTAAAACATGCACCGCAGCTCTGTAGTGAGGCACAAGCAGCCAGTGCTTGTTTTTGGCACTGACACCGTGCTTATAATACAAAGCAGAGGGAATGTACATTCATTTTCTAACCGTGGTTTAATTTATCTGATATAATCAATCAAAAAAAAGCCTTTTGATTGGGCCAATTCCGATCATTTCGAGTGGATGGGAATATACCTAGGCATTATTACTACCTTCTCACAGACCATGTAGGCATTCTTATTTTCTGAAGAAAGAAAATTACTCAAATTTACATTTTCTCATACTGTCCATATTGCAAGATAATAAAAACTGAGTTGTAAAACAGATGCCTTGCTCAAGTTATTAAAAAAAACTGCAAAGTTATGCGCATTCTTTTTTCCCCCTGATCTACAAACAATCCTATCAATGACTTAAAAGTGGGATTCGATTTAAAATGGGTTTTATGAACATTTACACCCCAGTCACAATGTTATTTATATAACGGCTGAGTGGATCCTTGTGATTTGATTGGTGGGTTGTATGTCACATGACAATGAATTATTCATACCATTTGCCGTTGTGTTTCATTTACCATGCAATAGTTCTTTTTAGTGTGCTGTTTTGGGACTATATTAAATGTATTGCACGCCCTGACCACCGTGCATGCTCACACTACCGGAGGTGGCATTTACTTAAACATGGCAGTTTGTTTTGCTGGTGGACGACAATTTGAAGGAGCTAACTGACGGTGCTAATTCTTCTACCACAAAAAAACAAATCCACCAAGATGTCTGGAGGCATGAAGAGCTGAGAGAATGAAGTTAGGATGAAAAGCTGGACAAAATTCTGACGCGATTTTTCACTGGAGTGAGAAAAGCAGACCGAAGTCTGTAGTACACAAAGTCTTTGCACAGCATCACGGACTATATTGTCAGAATTGTTTCTTGCAAGTTGACTGAGAACAATTTTGGACTCCTATTTAAAGTTCGTGTTGGACTGTTGACATCAAAGCACCAGTGATTAACAACAAAATGTAGGTCCCTTTTCTGTTGTTTATAAATCAATAAATATCAAATGACAAGAATCCATTTTCGCTGTTATATAAAACAAATAATGAATTTCATTCTTTCAATGGGACGAATATTTCATTTGGTGAAAGATTTGTACCACTGAACTCAAACATTAATTTGTTGTATACTATGAAACTTACATTTAGTCTTTGGAAAAAATAAAATTAGTCCTGGAAAACATGAAGTTATATTAAAAAGCAAGAAAACAAACAAAAATAATAATATGAGCATTAAATAGCAAAACAGCTTACTTTGAAACAAGCTAACACTTGGCTCACTGATGAAGCCAGAGAGAAAAGATTCTGACTGAAACCACTTGTTGTCATTACTACACTGAGATGACGTCACCAGACGGGATTTTTGGCTTTTAAAAGATTACAGTTTAACTACCTTTGAATACGTTTATGTAACACAGCTAATTAGCCGCACTGATGGGTTGTTTAGCTTCAAATTAGCCAGCTAGCTCGTTATCTGGTTTGTCATTAGCCTATTTTTCAGTTTAATTTCCTTTCGCTCCAGACACGAACTTCATTCCCGCCGTATGAATGACGAAACGAGCTCTCAAAAATAATAAATAAAAACAGACACACAAAACAAAAGGCAAAGTCTTGTTACATATTTTGTTATCATGTTTTGTTTTGCATGTTAACTGGAATTCCAGTACTAGGTTAGCGTCAGCTCAGCCGTACAAGGCCTTAGATCCCCGCACTCACCAGTTGGTCATGTCCAGGAAGAAGGCGCAGCCGGCCGGGTTGAGCTGAAACCCCAGAAGCCTCTGAAACTCCGAAATGAGGACGTCCTTGTCCGTGGTGCCCATGCAGCTGAACTTCTGCATCAGCTCTGCGTCCACGTCCATGTCCGTGCCCTCCATGAGTGGCGGGTGTCCCGTATGGGAAACGGGATATTGCGGGGGGCTCCTCTCTCAGTTCGGTCCGAGGCCTGGTTCAGCCATAACAACCTGCTCTGTGCTCAACAACAACAACCGTCACTGCGCATGACACGAGCGAGAGAACGAGTGGGTTTGACGTCCTAACTACATGCGTAACACTCGCCAATCGCGACGTGTGCGTGACGTCATCTGTTGCTATTTGTAGCCTCATTTTCATTGGTTATCAAAGAAATTCAAGCGCTTGATCATTGATATATATATATATATATATATATATATATATATATATATATATATATATATATATATATATATATATATATATATATATATATATATATATGTATATGTATATATACACATATATATACATACACTAACCACACGTTTGAGGACAAGGAAGTTAAAATCTTAGCCAGAGAGAAGAAATGGTTTGAGAGAGGTGTCAAGGAAGCATTCTTTGTAAAACAGTTGAAACCCAGCCTTAACTGCGGAGCGGGTCTCAGACACGCTTTGTCCCCTGTTTACAATGTGGTACTCGGGTCAAAGCAGTTTCAGTCTTTTGTTCATGGTAATGAGTCATTCACCTCAACAGGAGAGAGTCGTCAAGGGAGCCATCAGGGGAGGCTTCCGTCCTGTCATTAGAAGAGTGCTAACTAGAGCACAATAGGTGCTAATTAGAGCTATTGTTTAGTCACTAGCCTATAGCAGTCAGCCTCTCGGTAGGTGGGGTCTGGTTAGGTTAAAAAAAACTCCAGCTTTTGTTGGCTTCTGGTTTATTATTCTCTACAAGAGTCAAGACAGAAGTCAGACTACCAGAGCAAGAATTTTAGCTGAGGAAGCTTCTGTGATTTGAAGCGAAACGTCCTCACGTCAAGCAACCCAGTCCAGTCGAAGATTCAAGCTTCTCTACTATATATATATATATATATATATATATATATATATATATATATATATATATATATATATATATCACCTCAAAATCTCTCATCAGCCGTTAAAATTTTCACCGAAAACCAGCTTAATTTTTTGAACCGTGTCCACTTCGAAGTGTCTCACAGGTTTAGAAAAAATTTTGATCAAATAAAGCGCCAGTCTCTCAGCAACTTCTCAGACAAAGGAATTCCGACGAGGGGCTGGACGACTCCTCCCACAAGGAGTGCTCACAGGCGGATGACGTCACCGACAGGCGTGGAAAAACTCACGCATGCGCACGAGGGTTCAAGCATGTCTGACGTAAAAACATATGAATGAAATCCATATAGTTTTTGAAAAAAATAAAAAGGACCTATACTTTATGGACAGCCCTCGTATACAACCCCTGGCAAAAATTATGGAATCACCGGCTTCGGAGGATGTTCATTCAGTTGTTTAATTTTGTAGAAAAAAAGCAGATCACAGACATGACACAAAACTAAAGTCATTTCAAATGGCAACTTTCTGGCTTTAAGAAACACTACAAGAAATCGGGAAAAATAATTGTGGCAGTCAGTAACGGTTACTTTTTAGACAAAGCAGAGGAAAAAAAATATGGACTCACTCAATTCTGAGGAATAAATTATGGAATCATGAAAAACAAAAGAACACTCCAACACATCATTAGTATTTTGTTGCACCACCTCTGGCTTTTATAACAGCTTGCAGTCTCTGAGGCATGGACTTAATGAGTGACAAACAGTACTCTTCATCTATCTGGCTCCAACTTTCTCTGATTGCTGTTGCCAGATCAGTTTTGCAGGTTGGAGCCTTGTCATGGACCATTTTCTTCAACTTCCACCAAAGATTTTCAATTGGAATAAGATCCGGACTATTTGCAGGCCATGACATTGACCCTATGTGTCTTTTTGCAAGGAATGTTTTCACTGGTTTTGCTCTATGGCAAGATGCATTATCATCTTGAGAAATGATTTCATCATCCCCAAACATCCTTTCAATTGATGGGATAAGAAAAGTGTCCAAAATATCAACGTAAACTTGTGCATTTATTGATGATGTAATGACAGCCATCTCCCCAGTGCCTTTACCTGACATGCAGCCCCATATCATCAATGACTGTGGAAATTTACATGTTCTCTTCAGGCAGTCATCTTTATAAATCTCATTGGAACAGCACCAAACAAAGGTTCCAGCATCATCACCTTGCCCAATGCAGATTCGAGATTCATCACTGAATATGACTTTCATCCAGTCATCCACAGTCCACGATTGCTTTTCCTTAGCCCATTGTAACCTTGTTTTTTTCTGTTTAGGTGTTAATGATGGCTTTTGTTTAGCTTTTCTGTATGTAAATCCCATTTCCTTTAGGCGGTTTCTTACAGTTCGGTCACAGACGTTGACTCCAGTTTCCTCCCATTTGTTCCTCATTTGTTTTGTTGTGCATTTTCGATTTTTGAGACATATTGCTTTAAGTTTTCTGTGTTGACGCTTTGATGTCTTCCTTGGTCTACCAGTATGTTTGCCTTTAACAACCTTCCCATGTTATTTGTATTTGGTCCAGAGTTTAGACACAGCTGACTGTGAACCAACATCTTTTGCAACATTGTGTGATGATTTACCCTCTTTTAAGAGTTTGATAATCCTCTCCTTTGTTTCAATTGACATCTCTCGTGTTGGAGCCATGATTCATGTCAGTCCACTTGGTGCAACAGCTCTCCAAGGTGTGATCACTCCTTTTTAGATGCAGACTAACGAGCAGATCTGATATGATGCAGGTGTTAGTTTTGGGGATGAAAATTTACAGGGTGATTCCATAATTTATTCCTCAGAATTGAGTGAGTCCATATTTTTTTCCCTCTGCTTGGTCTAAAAAAGTAACCGTTACTGACTGCCACAATTTTTTTTCCTGATTTCTTATAGTGTTTCTTAAAGCCAGATAGTTGCCATTTGAAATGACTTTAGTTTTGTGTCATGTCTGTGATCTGCTTTTTTTTTTTTTTTTATACAAAATTAAACAACTGAATGAACATCCTCTGAGGCTGGTGATTCCATAATTTTTGCCAGTGGTTGTATATATATATTTATGACTTGCAACTTTGACCAAATTTCTCTGTGGCATTAATAAAGGAGAGATAAATGGATTTTTACTTAGTTGTTGTCAGTTCTACATAGAAACTGGGTGATCCAGTAAAAAAATGGGAAATTAAATACTTAGTTTGTGTTATTTGTAAAAAAATTTTTATCAGTTTTTGTGTTATGCTCATTTTTATGCATAGACATTTTTTCGAGGAAAAAAAATTGAAAAATTACAGTAAATCGTCAATACAAAAAAAAAACAAAAAAAAACGAAAAAACTAAACAAAACAAAATGTGAACAAAACACCTTTGCACGCGTTTTAATGAACACTGTTTGACCTTCCTTCCTCACTTTCTTTTTAAGCGGAACAAGTAACAATAGGTTTAATATCTGGTCGGAAGACTTATGTGGAACACCGAAATCACATTGCTATGAAACATGCCTAAGTAAGTACAGATAAGTTTGTTTGTATCGCATTTTATCGTTGTTTTTCTTGTTAATTTTCACTGAAGTAAATTTTTTTATTTGATATTTGGAATAACGATAAAACACATTTAAAAAAACTACACAGTCGGGTTTAGTCTTTGTTCTGGGCTCCGTCTATATACTGGACTGAAGAGAGCGTTACATCGACTAATTGTAATGTTATTTCGGGAATGTGTTTGATGATATGGTGGAAAATGTACTGAAGGAAGGAAGAATGGTTACTGGAACGAATCTTTCGTGGACGTACGAGTGAAATGTCTGCCACAAGATTTGGTGGATATCCGACGAAGCAGGGGTTCAATACGTTACCCTGGAACAAAATATACACTTTAAACTTGAGTATATAAAACTAACTTGAGTTATTAGGTATATTCTGCTCTTGTAAAGGATTTTGTGCTGTAATTTAATTATAAATGCAGTTCTTTCGCGCAGAATGTGACTCGGAAATATTCCGGAATTGCACCTGGACCATATTGGAATTCTGCTCCCGGCAGTAGACAAGCCATGGTCCCAAACGTCTCATGCGTCTCAAAAAATGTAACCCGAAGCCATCTCTTTCCTAAACCATTTAAGATAGGAAGTGGATATTTTGCCGGATATGGCAAATGCGCTCCTAGCGCTATTTGATCGGATCTCCTCGCTGATTGGCTAGTTCAGATGACGTCATCGCAGAGTTTATTTCAACATGGCGGCGCCCTCTGCTTTGAGTGTTGATACTAATTTTTCATCCTTTAATGCCGTTTTGGGTGCCATAAAGTCGGAGGGATTCTATGTCATTTTGGGTACCATAAAGTCGTTTGAATCGGGACGGAAAATCACCCACTGGCGGAGGGATTCTGTGTTGAAATAAACTCTGCGATGACGTCATTTGAACTAGCCAATCAGCGAGGAGATCCGGTCAAATAGCGCTAGGTGTGTGTTTGCCGTATCAGGCAAAATATCAACTGGCTTTAAGATAAAAACCAATTACCTATGTTGCTAGACAGCTGAGCTATCTGGTGTAGAGTAGGGTTGGGCAGTACATTGGTATGATGAGTATTCCTTCAGGTAAGAAACCTCTGCCCACACACTGTTGTCTTCTTCAGGGAGGTGGTGGCGGCATAATGGTTTGCATGTGATTTAAGAAGTTTTACTTTGTCACATGTTAGGTAATAATTGCATTATTCCCTTTGATTGGTTTGGGTGTCAAATGTCAGACTCGGATGTGCAGTGTCGCCGACCGAATGGTCCCCCACCCCCTAAAAATTGGTCCACCCTGCCTTCACTGCGCATGCGCCATTTCGGTGCGTCACAGGAATTCGCCAATTATCGCCTCATTTCTGCTTACAACTGCACTGCAGTCATCATCTGTCTTGGCGACAGATAGCTGAAGTTTTTGTACAGCAGTCATTTCTACATAAATTCAGCATTATTTCATAATAAAAGACTGGAGAGCGATCACAGCACCACAGCACCGCGTCTGAAACTGACTCAGAGCAAGAGTGCCGTTTTAAGCAGAAACAAGGTGATAGTTGGTGAATCGTTGCCGACGCTCCAAAATGACACCAATTTTTAGAGATGGAAAATTACTTTTTTTTTTTTTTGCTGAAAAGTTAACTCTGCAGACTTTCAATCTACCGTCGGCCATCTTGGTACTCCTTATAGAAGATGTGTGATGACGTGCGCAATGTGAGTACCCAATCGGAATTGGTTCTCCTTCACATAGTTTTCCAAAATCCAATCGTATGGCAGATTTACCTCATGTGATATGGCAAAGATCGTTTCTGGAATGATGTCTTACTAGTTGGCCTGTTTGAATAGCCCTCTAACTGCTCCAATTGCATTTTTACATTTTTTTTTTTTAACTTGAAAATTCTTCTCTGTTATAAAGTTAATCAATATGAGGACAAAGCTTCAGCTTTTAGCTCATACCTTTTTTGTTAAGGGTCCAAAAAAGAACATTTTATTCATTTAAAAAAATAATGATATCGGCTGATCTATCGGCAGGTCAGCCGCTTTATCGGCATTTTTTTCATCCAAATAATGGCATCGGCCTCAAAAAATCCATATTGGTCGGGCTCTACTGTTCTCTGTAAACTAGCTATAAAATCAGCAGCTTATTGGGGATGTGACACATTTTCAGGATGTTCCCCTGGACAGCCCAATCAACATTTTTCAAAAAGTCACCATAGGCTGCAGTGACACATTACTTCATACTTGCTTTCAATGAGTACTCTCAGAACTAAGAACTCTGGTTACTAGGCACTGTATAGATGAGACTGAATCCTGCTGAGTGCCTTGCTTTACACAAGGAGCACTGTAATCCCCAACCCCCTATAATTGCTGCAGTCCTGGTGATCACACTGTCCTTTCCAAATCGGCACAACGGGTTCCTTCTTCTAGGCTATTGGGGATAATACCTGTTTCCCACATGGAAGCAGAGATTGCTTGCAACTCCATGAGAGCAGCATTTCCACCTGCCCTGGTAACAGATTCCTGAAGCTTCCCCCATTTTCAGCTGTTTCACCACTCTTACAATCTCACTGAAATTTGCAGTGTGCCTACTGAGTTGACAGCATGGGCTGGACGAATAATAACGGTCCCAAAGAATAATGAGCCATGCATGGGTGGGTCAGCGATTATTTGAAGAATGATCCTCCACGTTTAAGCTATCACATATTCACTACTAAGGCGCCTGCCTCTATGTGCCTCTTTTTACCTTGCATGTGCCAGGTATCATTCTCTAGTGAGCCACGACCAATTTGCCGTTTGAGCCCCGTCCAGCCTCGAGTGGCTCGTGTCGCAGCATATGATCCACGTCAAGCCACATATGATCCATGATAACATGACATTGGTGCACTTTTAGGCATGGGTTTGGTCCAAACCTCCGGCCCTCCCACACTTGGTCCCTTTTAAAGTGTTGGTTTTCAGTTCACAGCATCCATTCAAGATGATGTCACCTTTTTTTTTTTAATGCAGTCCAAAAAAGATGCTGCAGAGTGAGTGCGCGCTCCCGGATGCAAATTCTGACGGGGATAAATACTTTGGCATGACACTGGCCGGTGTGCCAGGTTGCGGTTCACCTGTGTTCCAGAGTCAAATGCAGCAGTTCCAGCTCTCTGTGACCACAAAAAATTATCCTTATTTCTTCCACGGTTTACAGTCACAGTGATTTTAACTTTGTGTTATGTCTGCAAAATCGCTTTTTTTGCACGCTTTAGTTCTGTGTGCCTGGGCAGCTCTGCGCTTTTTCTCTCGGTTTTACTGCTGTTATTTTTTTCTGCTGCTTTAAACACACAGCCACTTTTACACCGTAATCCAACTTTTAACTTTGTGTTCATCCGATATTCACTGCAAAATCACTCTTTTGTGAGCTCACGTTTTGCGTAAATACCCGTCTTGGGTGCCAGTCATTCCATCAGTGCGCATACACAGCGGAGCTCATCGGATCTATTAACAAGATTTTAAATCTATCAGAGACATACTTTTACAGCTAGGAATGAACATGCAACTGTTTTACCAAGCTATAAAAACATTAAAAGGACATAGTTACCTTTTTAAGCTGTTCCAGAATACATTCCTCATTGAACAGGAGAGGGGAAGAAAGTGTCCAGATGAAACTGTCTTCTGTGATTCCAGAAGCGATTAGAGGTGTTTTCAGCATCCAAGGTTTGACAGAAAATGATTAATCTGCTACAAAATAATTATTTTATACGTATACAGCGTCTGGCGCACAAAGCAGGTGGAATTGTAGTGCGCAAGAGGGCAGCCGCTCCAAAAATAGCCTCTCAGGTCCTGTAGCTTTCAGGCGCTTGGATAATGGGCTTCTAGCAGCCTCTTCCGCACCACAAACATGCTTCTATAATCCTCGTTAGTCGTTGTAGTAACTCGCACACAAACTGCACCACACTGTTGTTGCTAAATTTTGAAAATCTTGAAATTGGCGCCATGCTCTGAGATGAGCCTCGTTAACTGAAGATGCCTCTCAGAGCCACCATTCTCCCATGATAGTTGAATAAGTCCTCTGGTATAAAAAAAAAAAACGTGCTGCGAGGCTCATTATTCATCCTTCATTATTTGGTGGGACCAGGGCTTCAGAGACAAAGTGACACAGGTTGGGAGCGAGGCTGATTTTCACTGTTAACACTAAAGTGAGTCTTTGGGTCATCAGTTTGTAACTTTTAATCTTACATATAACTGTGTAATGATGCTGCTAATTATTTTTCAGGAATGTGCGGTTTATACTGTTTATGTGTTATATATTAAATTCTAACATGCACAAGCAGTTGTTTACCTCCATGGTTGTAAATTGGAACAACGCAGAGGTCAGTGCATCCCAATGAAATAAGTACAAAGAATCAAGGCAATAAGTAACAAGACATTGAAAGTTGAATTGTATCATTGTGACAAAGTAGGCATGGGAATTGATACCATTTTTTACTTTATTCATAATAAAAAATAGATTCCCTTTTCAATTCCTGACCAAATGTCTGTGTGGAAAAATGTGGGCTTACAGGTTTTCAGCATCGAAGCAGCCGTTTTCCTTGTTAGTACATGTAAGGGTTTGGTATAACATCACATCTGTTGCCTCTCAGGAAGAAACATGCTGCCACTGATGAGAGGAAGTGATGGGACTTGAGGCTTTGCGATACTGATAGATTGAAAAATTTGGAGCCACTCCTCAGTTCCCATTCCTAGTCAGAATTGTACTGTATTTCATGAATGTATATTCTCAGGCAGCATGTAAATAATTTCATGAAATTTTTAATTAGATTTTTTTTATCAACAAATCCGTTCATAACTTTTTAAATTAATCTCATAAATGAAGCTCAAGAAAATATCTATCAATTCTATAGAACGGTTTGGCATTTTAGTTAGCATTATATCTATACAGCCCTAAGCCCTTGTTTAAACTTTGAGCACATACAGTGAATTAAGCATTTGTTGATACGCTAACTTCTGTTGTTTTTCTTCTGTCTCTTATTTTGATGTTTTTTCCAGGTTTTACTGTGACTATTGTGACACCTACCTTACACATGACTCTGTAAGATTTATTTGCTTCAAATGCATAAATGGTTAAAAAGCTAAGTGCCCCTTCACACATAACACGATTGAAGCCGAGGAGCACACGAAGAAGGAATTGCATGCCATTAGGGAAAAATCGGAGCTGCCACCAACACTTTGTACACCTGTCGCTACAATTATTTGCGCACACCAGCGGCCGAAAGACAGACAGACTGCCCTGTGAGAGCTCATGCGATCCCTCTTGTGGCAGGTGTCGGCCAGATTCCAGGTGACACACGAATTGGGCTGCAACAAATGATTATTTGGATCATCGATGAATCTGATGGGGTTTTGACACGATTAATCGGATTAGTGGGGAATTTTTAAAAAATGTGCCAGGGAAACAAATTTTCTCTCCTTCCATCACTAACAACAGAACATTATTGAAAACTTAAAATACTTGAAAATCAAAAAATTGTCAAATGTCCCTTGACTGTTGAAATATAAAATAAAGAATAAAACTGTTTATAATAAAGAACAAAAATGATTCTTTCAAATGGCATCGCTTTATCAAAGTGCTGAGTTGCCATAAAATAACATTGAAACATATAAATGTTATAAAATATATGGTGAAAAAAGAGGTATTTCTGTTGCTGCAAATGAGCAATTAGCATAACCAGTTAACCATAAAACCTAAATCAAAAACTGTAGTCTGACTCATATGTGCAACATTCTCTGTATAACTTGTAAACTCTGGTCATTTCACAATGACACATATGACTCATGTCTCTTTCTCTAAAATTGTATTGTAGCATTATTACTTATTATTCCTATTATTATTATTAATATAAAAATAAATTAAAAATATTATAATTTGTAATACAGTTGACTCTTTTACAACAACAAATGCTGAGCCATTAATTATTATACAGAAAACAAATGCATAAACATGCTGAAATACCAGCAGCTTAATGCTAACTTTAACATTGAAAACGCCATAGACATGCTAATGCATTAGCATCAGTGTTAGCATAAAATACATCTATCAACTGTTTCAGAAGACCATAACAGGTCAGTTTAACATAAAAAGGTAAATATTCCTCAGACATATGCTCTTTAGGGTTTTAGTGGGGAAAAAAATTAAGATAAAGCGGAATGAAACCAATGAAGCAGCAGCTCGAAGCACTCCTTCATTAGTTTAAGATTCAAAGCAAAGCTCATTGATTATATGGAAGAAACGAAACATTTGCGGTAAAACAAAGTTATTTGGCAACTAATCTATGACTTGATTAGTTGACAACTATTTTAATAATCGATTAACTCGATTAGTTGTTTCAGCTCTACACATGAACATCCAACACCGCTTGCTGCACACTTAGAAAATGTGTGGTCAGTTGCACTGTTGGCACAAAAACAGTGAGCAGATGATCACTGTCGAGCTGGATGTGAAAACTAAGTGCCCCCATGAATGTGGCGTTGCAAAAAGCAACACACGTGTGGTGTGTATGTGTCGCGTCCCCCGCTCCCCCCAAAACACGTGTGTGTGGGGGGCACACTTGCATAAAATGCTGATATGTGTGTACAGACATGATCACAAGGGGGCCGGACAGCCACGTCTGAGTGCATACCATGGCGAGGCGCCTGTCAGCTGATCTCAGGACACTGACAGGTAAATTGCAGGTTCAAACATTTATTTTTATTTAACTGCAGGGTTCTGTATTGGGTCCCCTTTCATTTATTTATTTTTATATCAACCCAGTGATTTTATTATTATTTTTTTTCCTCTCACTAATTATACACCAATATCTCGTCTATCAGTGTCCGGTGATTGTATTAATTATTTATATACCCAGCTGGACATAATAAGACATAATGAGAGCACACTGCTTCATTCATGTCATTTCATGACCGTACATTTGCAACCATGGGTCATCTACAGAGGAGTCGTACTTGTATTGTCTGCTTGATGAGAGTGATTCAATAATATGCAGTTTTGTTTGAATTTTTTTCTCCACAGCAGTGGCGTGATGTGTTGCAACACATTCCAGCTGCTCTCACTGTATTCGTGCATGAGCATGCACAAAACTGTCGCTGATGTGTTGTGCATGCCTGTGCGACCGTGCATCCCTCATGACAGCAGGTGGAATGTTTCATGGTTCCCTATTTCGTGTTTTGGATTTTCTTCCGGTTTCTGCACGTTATGTGTGAAGGGGCCCTAAAGGATGCATCTTTGTCTCATTCTGTGTTTTTTTTTTATTTATTTTTTTATTAAACACTCTTATTCTGGGTTGCAGCCATCAGTGAGAAAGACCCACTGCAGTGGCCGTAAACACAAAGAAAATGTGAAAGATTACTACCAGAAATGGATGGAGGAGCAAGCTCAGAGCCTGATAGATAAAACAAGTAAGAAAAAAGAAACAGCTGAGAGTGTTTTTGTTGTGGGATGTGTTCCATAATGTTAATTTTAAAAAGTGAATTGGGAAATTTTAATCATCTTGAAATGTCTCATTTGATGTCTCTTCACCTTGGACAGGTTGTGTGCAGTAGATTTACATTGTATTGCAATTTGGTGACATCTAGTGGCAGCAGCAAGTAAAACACAGCTTCTAACTGTTTTCATCATCATATTCTAGTGGTTGTTTTCTCATCGCTTAATCGGTTAAGACTGTGTGGTTGAGTGTAAAAGAGGAAGCTCAACTTGATTTATTTAGGCTCATCTTATGCACAAAGTGAGAAATGTTTAAGGTTTTCTTCTAATATTTGGAAGAACCTGTCCAGACAGGTCAGCTCTCTCCTCCAAATGAGCTTCTCCTACATCCCAGACGTGAAGTCGAAGTGGTCCATGTTCAAGACCACGATTGTTGAAGCAGCTCCTTTGAGTTGTGGCCAGACTGAAGTTGGTGTTTGTCATGGCGGCAACCCAACAACTCGCTCATGGGCACTTGCTGTTAAGCTGAAAGAGGAGGTCTTTTCTGAATCATTGATCTTGTATTTGCAGGCTAGAAGGACTGCAGCCTCGGTGGTTGCTGAGGCAAAAACCCGGGTGTGGGAGTGCATTTGTAGAGGCTGAAGATGATAAATCTCACTTGGCCTCAGGGATTCTAGCGGACTGTCAGATGACTCTAGTAATGGAGGCAGGTCATAGGCCAAGCCGTTCTCAGTAAAGCCTTTTTCACACCGGGCCGATGTAGAATTGCGTAATGCAGCGTACAGACTATGCCGAGCTTATGCAGCCCTATGTGGCAATACACTGATGGATGCAAGGGGGTCTGCGAAATGGGCGCAAAAAAATAAACAAGTTTAAATTAAAGAAGTGTTTTTTTTTTTTTTTTTTTCTCACGGACTTTCAGCACAGAGCACCCGGACACAGTGCTCTACACAACACTCCGCTGCTGTATGTAAATCTACACAACACTACGCTACTGTACACTGTGTCTCTGCAATTGTAAGTGACCCTACGCTAGTCCGGTGAAAAATGCTTTTAGGTTTTTTTTTGTTTTTTTTTTTGAATCAGTACATACTTGCATTGCTGGATTTTGTTAATCCTGCTGGACTCTGGTGAACTTTTCTGTCAGTGAAGCTTCAAAACCATGGAAGAAGAGGCGGGCCAAGCTTCCCACTGCGTGCAATTTGCAAAGCCATTCCTGTGTACTAGATACGCAGGACAATTTGCACAGTGCAACTCTACATAAGCCCGGTGTGAAAGGGGCTTAAAGGTGGAGAGCTGCTTACCTAGACTTGGGAAGGAATATCAGGTGGTGGAAGGAACACTTTGAGGACCTCGTCAACCTTAGTGACAACTCTCCTCCTTTAGAGGAGCCAGGTTGGAAGGCTCTAATACAGGTGTATTCAACTGATTCCAGAAAGGGCTGAGAGGGTGCAGCATTTCTATGCAACCACCCACTCCAAAAGGTTATTCACTGATGAACTGATTCCATCTGCTCAAAGTGATGTTAATCAGTGAAATCACCTCTTTGAGTGGGTGGTTGCAAAGAAACCCTGCACCCTCTCAGCCCTTTCTGGAATCAGTTGAATACCCCTGTTCTTATAGATCAAGTGCCAGATCTCTGGCAGAAGTCACTGAAGTAGTCAAAATAACCTCAGCCAGCATTTTTATTGGTTCATTGCTGCCACCTTCTGCATCAGTCTGTTACTGCAGCGCTAAATCCTCTCGGAGTCCAGATTTTTTTTTTATTTTTTTCATGCGATTGACTGGTTGGGCATGCCAGGGCTACTGGGATTGCTGTAACATGCGATCCGGTCTCTACATCTAAAGTAGGATCTGTGTCCATATTCTTGGTATTATATCACCCCTGTGGGTGTTGGACTTTGACAAAGTTGCCCCTTGTAGCCTAATTCTGTTTCTGAATTTTCATGAAAAGGATTTCAAGGTCCAGTTTGGTGACTTCAGAATTACATTTCTGCTTTTTGTGGATGATGTGGTTTTGTTGGCTTCATCAGACAGTGACCTCTAGTGTGCACAGGACAGGTTTGAGGCAGAGTGTGAGGAGACAGTAATGAGGCTCAGCACCTTCAAATCTGAGACCATGGTCCTTTGTGGGGAAAAGGGTGTATTGTGCCCTCTTGGTCAGGGAGGAGTTATTGCCCCCAAGTAGAGGAATTCAACTATCTCTGGGTCTTGTTTCTGACAGTCGATTGGTGCCGCGTCTGAGGCCCTGCAGACACTGTACATGACCATCGTGGTAAAGAAAGAGCTGAGCCACAAGGCGGGGCTCTCTATTTATGCTCCTGTCATGAAGGAACGAGGTTGTGGACACCAGCAGCATATATGAGAATCCTCCGTCAGAGAACCCTCTGCTTACACTCAAGCACAGGGTGAAAAGCTCGACTGGAAGAGACTGAGTGGAGCTCCTGCTTCTTTGCAGTTAAGGTGGTCCAGGCATCTGGTTAGGATGCCCCCTGATCGTAACCTTCGGGAGGTCTTCCAGGCACATCAAACTGGGACAAGGCTCCGGGGAAGACCCAGGACTTGTTGTAGGGATTATATTTCCCAGCTGGCTCGGGAACGGATTGCGATAAAGAAGAGTTGGAGGAGGCTCGGGAGTTGTGGATTGAGCTGCTTAGTCTGTTGCCACAACAGCAGCAATAACCGAGAGAAAATGAATGAACCAGTGAAAGCTGTCCTTGGACTCTCTGCTCTGTGTTTAACGCAAACAAATCCCAGAAAATCATTCTGTGGTGCAGAAAATTGGCCCTAATTGTATTAAAGCAAACAAAAAAATTCAATCAGATTGGATTTAAAGCCTACTAAACACTGTTTTGCATGATTTAGATCACATATTTAATCCTGTTGTAACATGTGATGCCTAAATTTTTGTTGTGTGTAAGCACCACTTTACTCTTTGTTTCTCCTCCAAAAAGCGGCTGCATTTCAGCAGGGAAAGATTCCTCCAACGCCATTTCCAGGAGGCCCTCCCCCAGGTGAGCCAATCATCATTCAGCCCCACAGTAATTGCTAATTGTAATCTGTGAAGCAGCATATACCATATTTTCCAGAGTATGTCGCATTTATCACTTCATGCAAAATGGGTTAAATCAATGTATTATTCATATTTAAGGCACACGTGCAAAGCAGAGCTAATTAATGTCAGCATAAGGGCACGAAATGCAAGTAAACTGCTTCTTTAGCTACTGAAGAGGTATCATATGTGAGGTGAACATACCACAAATTAAACATTTGAAAATCCAGTGTATCATTTATATAGTTACAGTAAAAACACTGTTTTAGCCATTGGAAGCTAAAACCTAATTAATGTTTTGCTACAAGGCCAAATGTCTTGTTTAAACCACTGAAAAGATGGTCATATGTGAGGTGAATGTAATTTAAACTCCTTTTTAAGTACATTTATAAAATAAACTCACCATTTATTTTCTTCTTGTTGTTAAGAGCTGTCCTTCCATTTCCAACTAAGATTTCTTTCAGATAGAGAGGGAAAAATATCCATCTCCATTCAAATGTGTGGTCTTGCAGGAAAATGCACGTGATGGTATTTCTTCTTATTCTGGTGGTTCTTTGGTCTCCTTTCTGAAGCAAAGCATCTTAGGACAGATTTAGGCCACATCATAACTTTGGTTGAGAAGCGTTGCTAATAAGTGTGAAGTTTAGACAAAGTGCACACTAAGTGCGCATGATGCAGGAATCGTGTGCAAATCGTGTAATGTGGTCCCTGTCGTCAAAGCCTCGTACACATGTTGCTACAACTATTTGCCAACACAAGTACCTGAAAGAGAAAGTGTGCGCTGTGCAAACTCATCGCACCCTCTTGCAGCAGGTGTCGGCCAAATTCCAGGTGACGCGCACGATCATCTAAAACCACTCGCATGGCACTTAGAAAATGTGTGGCCAGTCGCACTCTTGGCACGACAAGAGACTGCAGGTGACCACTGTCGTACTGCTGTGAAATTTGTCGAAGTTCCCCACGACTGACTTCGCAAACACACACTGACACGTGTGTGTGTGTGTGTGAGCTCCACTCATGGGAGGCGTGGCTTCTGACAGAAGCAGCTGTGGTGATCTGTCATTCTGGACATTCCAGCTGGACAATACCTACTGTGTTTGGACAGTCAGTCAGAGTGGACTAACAGCTGTCCACTGTGAGGCGCGTGTGTCTGATTGCTGTATTTACGTGGACATAAATAAAAACGTATATTGCCGTGGCGGTGAGAAGCTGTAGCAAGCGAGCGCACGCATGGAGCGGACACTGATAGCCCCCCAGGTTGAAACGGACCATCAGATCAGAACACGCAGCAGGCGATCTGACCATCACGTCACCCACGTGAGCTCTGTTCCACATGATGCAGTCTGTGCTGCGGCGCACCGTCCACAAGACACGTGTCGGGCAGGACGTGCGCGCGGCCGACTGGATGCACCTAACCAGTAGATGTGGACATGATCAGAGCACACTGCTTCTCATTTGTGTCATTTAATGACTGTATGTCTGTGACCATGGGTCATCACAAGAGGAACAAACAGATCATATTTGTATTGCTCGCCTGATAAATGCGGTGTTTTATATGGTGTGGGATTTATTTATTTATTTTTTGTAATATTTCTATGTCCTTCTTGATATGAGGCAGCTTTCAAAGAACTAGATCCCGACTGATATGGATTTTTTGAGGCCGATACCGATATTTGGATGAAAAAAATGCCGAAAATCGATAAATCGGCTGATTTGCCGATAGCCGATAAATCAGCCGATATTATTATATATTTTTTATGAATTAAATGTTCTTTTTTGGACCCTTAACAAAAAAGGTATGAGCTAAAAGCTGAAGCTTTGTCCTCATATTGATTAACTTTATAACAGAGAAGAATTTTCAAGTTCAACAATCAAGAATTAAACCTTTGTGAAATTAGCAAATATATATCCTTAAAAAGAGTTGTGAAATACATCTGCTCTTGTACCGCTTGTTGCTGCAATGTAGATATAGGTTATATTACAGGTAGAAAAACTTTCAGTTGCAGACAAGTAATTGTGAGAGGAAAGAAACACAAACACTAAGGAAACATTATTTTCACAAGACTCCTTTATTTTTCTATTCTGCAACTTTCAAGAACAAAACTTTCAAACAACCTTAGTGCAAGCAGAGGTTGGTTTTAGTACTGGTAGAACATTTTAACAAGAAAACATGGACCCTGTTTTAACATGTGAAGAAACTATCATATAACAGTAAAATAAGATTCTTTTCACAAGACCCTGTAGTATGTTTGTGCAATTTTCAAGAACAGTAACAAAGAACTGTCTAGTACAAAAAAAAATCTGCAAAGTTGCATTAATCTCTAAGAAAAAGATAACATTACAAAAAAAACCCCTCAACTCTACAAAAGTTATTAAACAAATCTTGAAACATTCGCCCTTCATTCTTGGTCCTTTTGGGTGGAAATCAAAAACCTATTTTTATTCTCTTTATGAGTAGTTTTTATTTTATGTTTTATTCTTTTACTTCTGTTTTAATTAGGTATTTTAATTTTTTTTTTTTAATTTTTTTATGTTGAACTGTTCTGTGTGAGGCACCTTGAGACGGCTTTTGTTGTAATTTGGCGCTTTATAAGCTGATTACACTGAAATTGAACATTTTATTGAGTCTTAAAGTAAATACATATGAAATTGGTTACTGGATCCTTAAACTCTGGACATAATAAACTCTACATGGTGGATCCTTGATCTCTGGACTTAAACAGAAATAAAATGTTAGTTTTTGTCAAAGGCATTTCCTTTCAGACATTATTAGTGGCATGAATGTCTTTCCATACCTATGAGCTGAGCGCTACAGCTCATAGATGTCTCATTTTGGGAGGAAAAAACGTTTTAGTCGATTGTAGTTTATTGTCTGTATTGCAACGATTGTAAGAGGTGTCATTTTATTTAAAGCGGCGATTCGTTTTGAAGTTATTAATTCCAAGCGGACTCTGTTTCAGCACAGAGCCACGCAGCGTTTGAATCTGTGACAAAGGAATGGAGGACAATTCTCGTTGATTGCAACAAGACAAGAGTCCCAGTTAATGACTTTAATACACACATAAATGACTCCTATTTTAATGGCTTTGAGAGGGGTTAAGAAGCGGACTTACCGCTTCTGAAGAGCAGCGAATCAAAGAGCCACGAGCCATTGAATCGAAGCATTGCTTCGATTCACGCTTCAAGCTGGAGTCGCGCTGCAGAAACGGTTGATTACACGGTCCAAAATAAGCGTAACGGTCCAAAATTCTATCAGAACGGACCATAATGCAAGGCGAACGGCAGTAATTCCCAGAACCCTTCCGGATGACGAGTGAATCTGAGTGTTTTAACCTCTTAGCAGTAAACAAAAGTTTTTCATGATAGTAATAAGGTCTATACAACATGGGCTTAATAGAAAGTGTAACTGATGCAATGAAGCACATTTGACACATTACTACATAAACTGAGTTAATCAAATTGAGTTGAACTGAAATGGGAGAAATGTGGGGTAAATGTAATTGCAAAGTTATTACAAACAACATCCTTATAAACTTACTTGTATGCTTTTGTCAAGCCGATCAGTGCAGTGTGACGGCGAACTACGGGGGCGGTGATGAACACATTTAAATGGGTGTAAGCAACTTTCAGTTGAATGGAGTCAGAGCTCCATCTACTGGACAAACGGTGCAAGTACATTTTACATTGCCGACACAAACATTATTTTAGTAACTGTTCTGTTTATGAGAAATTATCTGCGTTTTATCTGCAAAATTTCGGCAGATGGTGAGTACTTTGAAAAGGGCTTATATCGGCCGGCTGATATATCGGTCGGGCTCTACAAAGAACAGCTCCATAGCTCAGTGGTAAAGTCTCTGACTGGGAATCAGAGGTTTTGAAAGGTGTGAGTTCACATCCTGGGTGGTGTTTTTTTTTTTTTTTTTTTTTTTTTTTTTCAATTGCAATTTTCAGTTTTTCATTTATATAGCACCAAATCACAACAGAGTTGCCTCATGGTGCTTCACACAAGTAAGGTCTAACCTTACTAACCCCCCAGAGCACCAGTAGTAAGGAAAAACTCCCTCTGAGGAAGAAACCTCAAGCAGACCAGATTCAAAGGGGTGACCCTCTGCTTTTATTATTCCACATAAGCAGTGTCATGTGGTGCACCTGGCACTGTTCCTGCTTGATGGACACCGGCGCGTGCACGAGCTTTCGCACTGTGTTCATGCACGCCTGCCCGTCGGCGTGATGTTTCATGAGGTAAGTTCGAACTGTTTCGTTGTTATCGTCCAAATGCCGTCCAAACCTCGCACTATGTGTGAAGGGAGCAGTCACCCAGTCATCTTCCCCTCTTCTGCTGGCTGACGGTGCGGACTGGCGAACCCGCCTTGTGGGTGGCTTCTCCCTCTCGATGAGCTCCTTTTGTGGATCCTCTCAGCTATGGACCCGCCAGACCACGTTTTGTGATCAGATGACGGACTGTTTTATTTGACTCTCTTTCCAGAACTCTGTCAGCTGTTTTGTACTTTTCAGTTTATTTGTGGATTATCAAACTGACTTTTTGAGCACAGCGCTGACCTCTTGTGGATTACTTTCTATGTGGAACATTTCCCAAAGTGACAGTGTTCCAAGGCACACTTGCAGTAAGTTCAATTGTAAATCACCTCAACCTTTATCCGTTTACTGTTCACGTTGCTGTGGAAATTAATTTATTTTTGTTTGCATTGCAACAACACACGCACACACAGACATGAATGCCTGTTCCTGTGCGTTTCTGCGGCACTGTTCTTTGTATCATTCGACACATTCTGCTATTTGATAGACATTTCTTCAAATATATTTGCTTGAAGTGAGCATGACTGCTAATTGTATTTTAACTGGAGCCCACATGAGGGAAAAGCTTAGAAAAGCAGCGTAATGGTGTGTTTCACCTCTCAAACTAGTTTAAACAAACAAACAAAAAAAAAAGGCGAATTATGCTCTGGAAAAAAACATAGTAATTTGATTCATGCACTGTCTGTTCAATTCATATATAATATACACACACTCTGTGTTTGTGCTTCGGAGAGTATGGGGCAGTCTGCACAAAACTTTACCTGAAGAGGGGGTGGGTGGACTGTTGGAACACCATTTCAATAATGTCTGATTTCATCACAAAAGTAAATCACAATTAACTCACCCATTTGTGTCCGTTTTTGTCCAGTACAATCCCCCCTTCGTGAAATGTGTTGTCACCTGATGTCTAGTGAGTCCATTGGAAAGTTGTGTGCATGCTCAAAACTTTGAGTGGGCGTCAGAGAAAATCTTTGGTCCACTCATTCCACCAGAGCCCAAAATCCACCGAAAACTGACGCATTAGATGATTTTTGCTTCCAGACAAATTATTAATTAAATCCAGTCTAAAGTGTTTGCTCAGTCCATCATAATGTGTGATTATTGCTGCAATTCTTGGACTGCAAACTTTCAAACTGAAGTCCTTGTCAGTTAAGATGCAGAAGAGAGAACAAAAACATTATGAAAAACTATTTTTTGCTTTTTACAATGTGTTAGGGTCACAAAATGTATTTATTTTAGAATGAGCATTTAATAAACTTAAATAAAAAGGCTGTTTACCAATTTTCTTCAAAAAAAAAAAGGGGGTGGGGGTGTTGACGCGTGTGTGTATGTACAGTTTACAGTAGTGTATTTGTTTGATTTGGTCACGGGGAATCCAGCTCTCAAATCAGATCTTCTTTGGTACTTGTGAATCATGTTTGCCACTTGGTTATTGTTTGAATTCTTAACCTGAATTTTTCACAATAACCTTTGTTTTGTCAGTCGGTGGTCCTCCACGACCTGGCATGCTACCAACACCCCCAATGGGAGGCCCTCCCATGATGCCCATGATGGGTCCTCCTCCCCATGGTATGATGCCTGGTGGTCCTGGTAAGAAACATTTATTTGTCCAAAAAAACCCAGAAACAAAACCCTTAGTTCAACTTTAATTTAACATTTGAAGTAAAGTGATTCTAGAAATACAGTGATCGCTGCAATTAAATGATTGGTTTGTTTGTAATTGTTGGTCTTCTATATAAGAGCTATCGTGTATGGTGATCATAACTTCCTTAACAGACAAGCGAGTGCCAAGCAATCTGACTTGAGACTAAAGCTGTTAAACACCAGCTGTATGCAGCAGTCAATGTCTGGTTAGCGTTAATTAATGGTGATAACAAGTAGTCTAATAAAGGTTATGATCTTAACAGTTTGATAAATGAAAACATTGTAAAACTATAAGGCTTTATGTAATGTTTGAATGTAGCTTCACCTAAATTGTGTGTTTTAAAATTAAAGTTGATTACTTTCGTTAGGAGGCATGAGGCCACCGATGGGAGGACCCATGCAGATGATGCCCGGACCTCCACACATGATGCGTCATCCTCGACCAATGATGATGCCAGTCAGACCTGGCATGATGCGACCTGACAGATAAGACTGGGCAGATTAATTTTTTTTTCCAACCCCCCCAATCTGTTGTTGCCATGAATATATCATGCTTTTTGATGACATGTAACTAAACATTAAAACAGTAAAAAACCTCCATTGTCCATCTCTTCAACCTTGAACTCAGGCCTATGTAGTTGAAACCTTTTTGTCTTTATTTTTGTATAATTTGTTTTGCCTGAGTCTTGGTATTTATTGCATCCACCTCATGAGAATTTATCTCATATTCCTCTTTTTGCAAGTGGTTTTAAATCTGATTGGAATATGATGTCTGACTCTGGAATACTGTTCACAATGCACGTGTTGAAAAGTGCTGTAGTTTGAAAATGTTTTAGATCCTATTTTTAGGAATTAAATGGTGATCTCAAACATGTTTCTTATTCTTGGAATTCTTATTGAAATTTCACAGTATTCTTGGTTTAAGTGTTTCAGACAGTTTGCAGTGGGGAAAAACATCAATACAGCTTTCTTCTGTTCAGGTAATCTTAAGAAATTCAGTTTGATTTTTCGATGGAGAGTAGTAATGTTTTTAACCAGCTGCAGTAACGTTTACCGCTCACAGTTTTGATTGGATGCTGTAAATTCCCTATGTTCCACCGTTTGCCACTCTCAAAGCCGGTCTGAGCTCGTTCATTGAAGTTCTACGAGTCTTGTCAAGAAACGGGTGGAATATGCTGGAAACCTGCACATGCTGGCAAAGCCACAAATGGAGGAACAAGGGAGACAATATATCCTTCCATAAGTAAGTGGTAAACAGGTGTGTTTCCTGCCCGTGCTGTGTTGTCTGAGGACACGGACGACACTTATACACACACCACTGACTTTAGGAGTGAAACCCGGTCATATATACGAGGTCTGTTAGAAAAGTATCCGGCCTTTTTATTTTTTCAAAAACTATATGGATTTGAATCACGTGTGATTGCATCAGACAAGCTTGAACCTTGGTGCGCATGCGTGAGATTTTTCACGCCTGTACGTTGCGTCATTCGCCTGTGAGCAGGCTTTGTGTGAGCACTGGTCCACCCCTCTCGTTTTTTTTATTGCGAATAAATGTCTGAACAATTTGGAGCTTTGCTTTATCAATTTTTTTCCAGAAACTGTGAGAGACCTCCAGGTGGACCACCGTTCAGAAAATTAATATGGCTTTCAGGGACGATTTTATGGGGACTAAACAGATTGAGTGATCCAGACGGTTTAAAGACCGCCCACAACTGCTGAGAGCGCGCCGCGCTCCAAGCGCTGATCGACAGGCTCAAACCCCACTGAAACAACCAGATCATTTCCAATGTGAAGGCTTTGTTGATCCGGGACGTCGTGTGACTTTCACAAAAAGGCAGAAGGCGTGGATATCAGCACTTTTTTGGCACATTCCACTGTTAGAGGAGTTTTTTTTCATGGAAAGAAAAGCGGAGGGACGTGCCACGGAGCCGTTCATTACGCAGCACAAAACCACCTCCGTGTTCGTCTCACAGGACTGCTTTCAGGTGTATTTCAGACGGCTGTCGGTTGCTTTTCAGTCGTGTGATTATCCGAGAAATTGAGCATGAGCTGGACATGCCCCAACATGTCCCGTGAGGCTTCATCACGGCGTTGCTTTGCGCCATGCGGCTCCACCGCGATGCGCGGAACTCCGCTCCTCTTTCCATGACAAAAAAAACTAACAGTGGAATGTGCCGTTCATTTCTAAACTGGATGTTGTCTTGATCCGGTATGTCGTCTGATTAGCACAGGAAATGTGAAAAGACGTGGACATCAGCACTTTCGCGGCACATTGAGACAGACGTGCGGAGGAGTTCACACACAACATATATATATATATATATATTAGTGTGTGCGCATGTACAGTAGTGTTCAGAATAATAGTAGTGCTATGTGACTAAAAATTAATCCAGGTTTTGCGTATATTTCTTACTGTTGCATGGGAAACAAGGTACCAGTAGATTCTCACAAATCCAACAAGACCAAGCATTCATGATATGCACACTCTTAAGGCTATGAAATTGAGCTATTAGTAAAAAAAAAAAAAAAGTAGAAAAGGGGGTGTTCACAATAATAGTAGCATCAGCTGTTCACGCTACAAACTCAAAACAGTTATGTTCAAACTGCTTTTTAGCAATCCTGTGAATCACTAAACAAGTATTTAGTTGTATAACCAGTTTTTCATGATTTCTTCACATCTGCGAGGCATTAATTTTGTTGGTTTGGAACCAAGATTTTGCTGGTTTACTAGTGTGCTTGGGGTCATTGTCTTGTTGAAACACCCATTTCAAGGTCATGTCCTCTTCAGCATAAGGCAACATGACTTCTTCAAGTATTTTGACATATCCAAACTGATCCATGATACCTGGTATGCGGTATACAGGCCCAACACCATAGTAGGAGAAACATGCCCATATCATGATGCTTGCACCACCATGCTTCATTGTCTTCACTGTGAACTGTGGCTTGAATTCAGAGTTTGGGGGTCGTCTCACAAACTGTCTGCGGCCCTTTTTACTCTCACCAGTCCACAAAATATTCCTCCATTTCTCTTTAGGCCAGCTGATGTGTTCTTTGGCAAATTGCACACGTCTTTTATTCAACAGAGGGACTTTGTGGGGGATTCTTGTAAATAAATTGGCTTCACACAGGCGTCTTCTAACTGTCACAGCACTTACAGGTAACTCCAGACTGTCTTTGATCATCCTGGAGCTGATCAATGGGTGAGCCTTTGCCATTCTGGTTATTCTTCTATCCATTTTGATGGTTGTCTTCTGTTTTCTTCCATGTGTCTTTTTTTTTTTTTGTTTTGTTTTTTTGTCCATTTTAAAGCATTGGAGATCATTGTAGATGAACAGCCTATAATGTTTTTGCACCTGAGTATAAGTTTTCCCCTCTCCAATCAACTTTTTAATCAAACTATGCTGTTCTTCTGAACAATGTCTCGAACGTCCCATTTTCCTCAGGCTTTCAAAGAGAAAAGCATGTTCAACAGGTGCTGGCTTCATTCTTAAGTAAGGGACACCTGATTCACACCTGTTTGTTCCACAAAATTGACAAACTCACTGACTGAATGCCACACTATTATTGTGAACACCCCCTTTTCTACGTTTTTTACTAATAGCCCAATTTCATAGCCTTAAGAGTGTGCATATCATGAATGCTTGGTCTTGTTGGATTTGTGAGAATCTACTGAATCTACTGGTACCTTGTTTCCCATGTAACAATAAGAAATAGACTCAAAACCGGATTAATCTTTTTAGTCACATAGCACTACTATTATTCTGAACACTACTGTAAATGGCGGCAGCCGGTTGATGTCAAAGCTCAGACCATGACTAAAACAAGGTTTTCTGTAGATGCTTTATGGTCTTTTGTATTTCTTGAACTATCAAAAGAATGCATTTTTTGTTTATTCATGCTATAAATAACCCATGGGCATTTCTGTTCCCCTTTAAGTTCTCTCTCTCTCTCTCTCTGTGTCTGTCTGTCTATATGTGGCCCTGCAACAGACTGGTGTCCTGACCAGGATGTGCCACATCTCATGCCCTATGACTGCTGGGAGAGGGTCCCCCCCCATATGACCCTTTATTGGAGTAAGCGGTTGAAGAATTGATCTGAAACCTTTGAAACACTCCCTTCTTATCCACATGTAAAGGAGCACATCGTATGCTGTAATGCCCCCTGTTGGACAGTTCAAATTTGCATCCATATGACATCATAAACGAAGTGTTTAAAGGCTACAGTTAGTGAAAGGTCTGAATGTGCACGTGTGTGTGTGTGTGTGTGTATATATATATATATATATATATATATATATATATAAAAAGACTAAAATATTAAATATTTTTTAGCCCAGATGTCAAAAAGCAACACATTTGTTAGGGCCAATAAGCATAAGCTTCATGCTGTGTTTGCCAATTTCATACATTTGCAGAACAGAGGGAAGCATTGCAAAGATGGTCCAAACTGTTAATGGTTGTATTCACCACATCAGATAACTTTATAACTCAGTCATGCATGTTGCAAAACGTGAGCGTGAAAGGTCTGATGGCCATTCAAAGGGATGGATTCCATTAAACGTGCCATAAACATTCACTCCCCACATCAGTGAGGCCGGAATAAAAGCACGTTAACATTAATTTTATGCATATGTCAAGCATTGGCTGACACTTTGTGTGTCACAACTGAAATGGTAAGAATCTCTTATGAATATTCAGTCACGTGTGGAAGTGGCGCGGTGGCCCGAAGGGAACCGAGCAGAGTGTGAGGAAAAGTGTAATCACAGCTCATGCAGGAGTTGGTGAGTGATCAAAGAAAAAAAAAAGGATTATAGTAAAATGTACAGAATCAAATTGAAGCACTGCTGGACTTCATTCATTCATCTTAATGTTTGTTCCCTTGTGCTTCACACGTCAGGGTATGTGGATGAATTGCCCTTAAAGGATTTAACCCCTTAAGCCCTAGAGCCTATGTCACCAAACTCACATACCCATACATTATGATTTATTTCTCAGCTTGTACAAGGTCAAAAATGCAGAAGTTTGGATCAGCTAAAAGACGGGTCCTAGGGGATGTTTTGGATGCACAAAAATTGAAAGTAAATACTTGGAGTAAATGAGGTTTTTGTTTCCAAAAAATGAATTCCGATTTATGTCTTTATTTGCTTGGTGTTTCAGCTGTAGTTAGTTGATATGTGATTGAAGTGGATACTTTTGTAGAGGAGACTTCGCTTGACATTTTGATGTATAATAGGTGTATGTTGGTGTCAGCATTGGTTAGTTATGAGTGTTCAAATGTTCCAAAACAGGGCAAGTCCCCACATTTGGGGACTCTAGGGTTTAAGAGGTTATGTTGGAAAAGGTCATTGGGGGTTGAAGGTTTAAAAAAAAAAAAAAATCACTCTTGTCTACCAAATTTCACATGTGTAGGTGGTTCCTGGAATTGCATAGGCAAAATCAAACTTGCCAAAGATCAATCCTTGTGTCTAACCTGGGACCCATATTGAAGTGTGTTCTGGAATTGCCCAGCAAGATCAGATTGGTCAAAGATCAATCACTGGGGTCAAGGTCATGTCTGCCTGTCTACTCTTTCTAGATCCTTTTGCTATTTTCTAACAATCATGAAGGTTGACCATAAAATGGCCCTTAAAAAATGTTATTTTGGCAAAGTTAATTTGATTTTTCAAACTGGTTTCGACCCAGTATGACACAACACTTGGGTGGATTCTGTAAACATCCTGGCAAAGTCAGTTATTCAGGTGAAGGTCATAGTCATTGGGGGTCACATGTCAGATTCCCATACTTTTTCATGTCTGTGGATTATATTGCCCATTTTATTAAAACACAAAGTTAATTTTAAAATGTTAGATGATGAACCCTGCAGAAGCCCCCAAACCCTTGAGCAAGGCCACAAAGGGGAGACCTCGAAGGGGTTTACGGGGGAACTTCAGACTTTTAAAGTGTTTTGAACCAGTTTGACTGTTAGCCAGTTAAAGCCGCCCAGATTTACACACTCATGGGGATTGTTTGGGTTTCCTATTCACGATGATGCATCGTCTTTTACTCTCAGCGCGTAGTTGGCATTCTCCCACTCTGCAGCCTTGACTGAATGGAAAACGATAATCCACTGTCTACTGATCCTCTAAAGCCAATTGGCTCATAACTGCATGAACTCCAAGATGATGTTTGGAACAGTGGCATGCAGGGGATGACTGAACACGGGTGCTTGTGAGCTTTCGATTAAAAAAAAAAAGAAAAAAAAAAAAAAAGTTGGAGGTCAGCTGACTATGGATCTACAAAGAATTTTGGCTTTTTCAGTACCATCCAACTCTTCCCCCTTGTTTGTTTTTTCTTTTCTCATCTATATTCTCCAACCGCTGCTCCTCCCTCCTCTTTGTCTCTCGCTTACACCACGATCAACGCGACTGTAATTTAATCCATTTAGTTATGGCTCCAGATCAATATCCATTTTCCTTGGCCTTAGGGAGAGCCTTTAAAATCTACTCGTTTCAAACACTGCCTACGTTGGCCAGCAGGGGCTCCCATGAGCCTACGGGCTGATAAACCTCACAGCAGAGTATCTGAGAAAACAAACAAAAGGTTACAAGTAATCTTTGATTAACCTGCTAAAGAAAGAAAGGAGAGAGATGTTTGCATACATGTTCACAAGATTACTAACTGATCCTGAAGCTCATGTTTCATGTATTGGCAAATATCTCACCTAAATGCTACAGTGTGTAAGATTTCGGGTCGTTTGTTAGTGTACGTATAATTACCAGCAACAACGAATCGAACAAGCATCTCCAACACTGCTCCTACAGCTAATATAGTTTAAAAAAGTAATAGTTTGCAACATCTGGCAGGGTTTTATGTGTCATCCAATCCAACAGATGTCAACCTTGTTTGACCATTACCTTGGAGACCGTCTCCAAAACCTTGGAATGGTCTCAATGGACTCAATATACAGTCAAAACTATTCCGGTTATTAATTCTATTAGCTCAACCAGTAATTTGCATCACATTCAACCGAAATTGGAGCAAGTTTAACTTTTGATCCTTAAACATACTGGATTAGATTCAATTAGCTAGAACTTTATTGATCCCTGGCGAAGACTCCCTCAGGGAAATTGAGGTTCCAGCAGCATTGTATAGCAGCACAAAGGGTAAGAAGCACACAGATTATCAAAAGCAAAAGTAAAAAATTTGCAAATATAAATACACAAATATATATTCCACACATAGTGATCACTACTGGTTTACTGGCTACTACTGTTCCTCTCCTTCCCATCCTCTGTCTTCCTGTTACTCCTCCTCCCCCTGAGTGAGGAGTTGTAGATTCTAATGGCCTGACCCTTGCTACCATTTTTGCTGTTTTTACCCCATAATACACACTTTTGGAATCGCTATGATCAGACCATTAATGTGGTATGCATTTCAATATGTATAATCCTTCATTAACCTCTATTTGGCTATAGCTGGCACCCTGGGATGGCCACCATATATTTTGTGTAGGCTGCATTGTAAACATTGTCTAGTCCCCTTAAGTGATACCGATTGGGTCAAAATTGGCTTCTGCCTCATCGAATAGGTGTATTCAGCTGAGCAAGAGCTTTGAAACAGCAGCATTAATCAGGTGTGAGTAGAGCAGGTAAGCATGGAAAACATGCAGGACGGGTGCTGTCCAAGAGCAGGGCCTGTGACCCTTCATATAATAACAGCCTTTATTACAACTAAATTTATGATCTGCATTTAACCCATCCAAATTACAGTTAGATAGGCCGTGCTCACGTACAACCCCTGGCAAAAATTATGGAATCACCGGCCTCGGAGGATGTTTATTCAGTTGTTTAATTTTGTAGAAAAAAAGCAGATCACAGACATGACACAAAACTAAAGTCATTTCAAATGGCAACTTTCTGGCTTTAAGAAACACTATAAGAAATCAAGAAAAAAAATTGTGGCAGTCAGTAACGGTTACTTTTTTAGACCAAGCAGAGGGAAAAAAATATGGAAAATTAAAAATTAAACAACTGAATGAACATCCTCCGAGGCCGGTGATTCCATAATTATTGCCAGGGGTTGTACGTGAGCACGGCCTTTCTCAGGGAGGTCACCATGTTGCAACCCCTTGTTGATGCAATAAGTCAAAAAGGGGCGTGCTTACTGTTTTTCACATTTTGCAGCATGGCAACAAAAATGACAAAAAGGAAAGATGAATCTCTGGTTGTTCACCTGTGCAGGCTAACAAGTTTAAGATCCTTCATTTTTGTGCATAGTGCTTATCAGAAAAGAAGGGAAGGGAGCATGGAACACCGTTGCCAAAAAAAAAAAAAAGTGAAAACGGGAAGACAAACAAAATCATGGCTGGTGACAGTTTAATACAGTTTGCAACTTTACCACTAGATGACACTAAATCCTACACACTGTAGCTTTAACTATTAAAAGATGTTGAGCATTTACAAATTCCACACTTGTAATAGGCAACCTTATAATCAAGGTTGGGTAGGATTACTTTGAAATGTAATCAGACTACAAGTAATCCAAATGTATGTACATACATACATACATGTAATCCACATGTATTCTTTCAATGTAATCCTACCCAACCTTGCTTATAATAGGGTAAAAATGTCCTGTTTTCACATCCTGTCCTGTTTTTTTTTTGTTTGTTTGTTTTTTCGAATGTGATGAAAATATTCTGGTTTTCATTGTTTTTCATCTTTGAGTAAACTTCAAGTATCATTTGAATATCTCTGCCAGGCTGAATGTCCTGGTTTTCGGTAATCAAAATATGGTCACCCTACCTTATAATGCGATGGATGTCTTATTTTCTAGTTGTATAAAAGAGAATATAGATATGTAAATTAAGTACATTTGTCATTGACTATTATTTACCTGACAGATTTTTAAGACTTCTGACAAGCCATTAAGGCTTCAACAGTAAGATGTAGTTTGAATGAATTAATGAATTTATTCGACACACACACACACAAATCCGAAAGAACAGAAACATACAAATAACATGAATGTTATATAAACAAAGCCTGTGAGTCCGAAAGGGTGTGGGCAGAAGCAACGCTTATCAACGCCCACCCCTGCTAGTACAAGTCCAACAGTCATAACAGTTATAATAACATAAGCACAAATTCACAACACACTACATATCAACACACAGACATACACTTCCATTCATGTATAATTATGTATATATATAACGCGCCAAATCACAACAAACTTGGCCCAAGTCACTCCACTCAAATAAGAACTAACCTTGCTGACCCCCAGAGCAAGCACTAGGCAACTGTGGTGAGGAAAAACTCCCTCTTAGGAAGAAACCTCAAGCAGACCAGGCTCTAGAGGGTGACCCTCTGCTTGTGCCGTGCCATATATACATATATACATTAACATACACACACACACACACATATATATATATATATATATATATATATATATATGTACACACATACACATAAATATATACATATACCTACACATACATACATATATTGATTATTTCAAGCTTTACAAAATAAGCATTTCTTTCACATTTACACTTACCCACATTGGGTTGAAAGGAACAGGAAATACATACGTACAAACATACATACATACATACACGTGCATTTAGCCCGAAATAACCCTAGCGTTGATGACACGTTGAGTTTCACAGCTTTTGGTGTCAATAAAGTTAAAATAGCAACTTTAAAACAAACTTTTAGCTCTTCGATAGTTAAAATGACAAGTCTAATGAGCTCTTGCGTAACCGTCATGACCGGAACTTTGTGTTTATTATTAGCTACTATGCTTGCTAACATTAGCATTCATTATCTTAGGTTTCACAATCTACTGCCAAACACTGATGTGATTAACAAGCTATTGGTAACATGAAAGAAGTTACATTAACAGCCTTTTTTAAATAAATTTGCAAAAATCTCGAAAAAACCTTTGTCACATTGTTATTATGGGATATTGTGTGTAGAATTTTGAGGGGAAAAAATGAATTTCATCCATTTTGGAATATGGCTGTAACATAACAAAATGTGGAAAAAGTGAAGCACTGTGAATACTTTCTGGGTGCACTGTAGGTGTTCTCAAATCTATGATAACCATCGCTTGGAAATTTGATGCATCAATTGACACACAGGCCGTGAAAGATAACAGGTTGATGCTTAATCTGGAAGTGTGTTAAGTGTGTACCATGATAGGATTATGCACACAAATATTAACATGTTAACATGACCATTAAATGTGTGTTGTCTGTTGAATGTCAATAAATTAAAACATTAATTGCTGTACTGATGTGTGAACATAAATCTCTTCTGGTGTGGAAAAAAAACAGGTTATGGAAGATGAGCAGGTTATACCTCCACATTTAATGCGTTAAGGAATAAAAAAAAGTCTGACAGTTATTACGTTAATTCACACAGATCTTTAAAGGTAATGTAGATAGTACAAAAACAGACCAGTCAACACTGGAATATGTAAGTAAAAAAAAATTATTTTTTTTGATCCATTTCAGGACAGCAAGAACAACATTTTGACTTCTGAATTCCCAGGGAAGGTGAACACACATATTAGCAAATCTGTTAGCATCAGCTTCTGTTAATAAACCTGTATGTACTTAATAGACTTTATAGCAAGACATTATGTTTAACTTTAGTTAGCAGTTAGCTGCCACTGTTAGCTACGACTTTGGTTGCCAATTTTAGCTTTAGCCAGAATGGCGGCTTGAGCTTTCATTAGCAGGTAGACATTTTGTTTTCCACTTATAATATAGTGCTTGTTTATTTAATTAGATGGTTCTAATTGACTTTGGGTAATTAGTTTTGATTCACAATGAGACATTTTGCTTTTATAACCATTTAAAGCTTAATGAACAGTGAAACGGGAGAAGCTATGAAGAAGGTGAAACCATACTTTTTGATAGGAGTAATGATGAAAGAGAAAATGAATACATTTGTTGAGATTAAGATAAGCAACCAGTGCAAATATGACCCATCTCACTTTGTGTGACTGAAACATAAACACGGTCTTCCACTGATACTTTGAACCGCAACGCCTGGCTAGTTAGTAAATTAATGAGATCGAATCTGATCCAATTATGGCTAATTTGATTAGCGAGCCTTGTGAGTGACCGGGAAGAAAGATTAAATTATTTCATCTGCCTCCAGGATCGATTTACTATCAGTGTGTATCGAAGTGGCAGCGATTATAGCGTTATGAATAATAATCATAACTTCAAATCCCACAGTCTGTGCTTCCACAATGTCCTTGAGCAAGATAACATCGAAAATCCTTCTACTTCAGAATCAGCTAAATGTGACCGATCTAATCCATTCTCACTCGATAAGGGTTATGAATAACGTTGTTAGCTGCCCTACTTCTTGTGACCGTGGTGGTTTGCCACCAGCCAGCTGCACACTATGCCGACGCAGACTCACCTGCTCCACTGTATGGTGCCACATCATGTTTTATAAATAACCATGTTAAATATTCATTTGTCAGAATATGCATCAAAAGTATTTTGCAATTCACAGCTGAGTTGCATAAAGTCAAAAGGACAAGCAAACAATTTACTTACAGTAGTGTTCAGAATAATAGTACTGCTATGTGACTAAAAAGATTAATCCAGGTTTTGAGTATATTTCTTATTCTTACATGGGAAACAAGGTACCAGTAGATTCAGTAGATTCTCACAAATCCAACAAGACCAAGCATTCATGATATGCACACTCTTAAGGCTATGAAATTGGGCTATTAGTAAAAAAAAGTAGAAAAGGGGGTGTTCACAATAATAGTAGTGTGGCATTCAGTCAGTGAGTTCGTCAATTTTGTGAAACAAACAGGTGTGAATCAGGTGTCCCCTATTTAAGGATGAAGCCAGCACCTGTTGAACATGCTTTTCTCTTTGAAAGCCTGAGGAAAATGGGACGTTCAAGACATTGTTCAGAAGAACAGCGTAGTCTGATTAAAAAGTTGATTGGAGAGGGGAAAACTTATACGCAGGTGCAAAAATATAGGTTGTTCATCTACAATGATCTCCAATGCTTTAAAATGGACAAAAAAAACCCAGAGATGCGTGGAAGAAAACGGAAAACAACCATCAAAATGGATAGAAGAATAACCAGAATGGCAAAGGCTCACCCATTGATCAGCTCCAGGATGATCAAAGACAGTCTGGAGTTACCTGTAAGTGCTGTGACAGTTAGAAGATGCCTGTGTGAAGCTAATTTATTTGCAAGAATCCCCCCCCAAAGTCCCTCTGTTAAATAAAAGACATGTGCAGAAGAGGTTTCAATTTGCCAAAGAACACATCAACTGGCCTAAAGAGAAATGGAGGAATATTTTGTGGACTGATGAGAGTAAAATTGTTCTTTTTGGGACCAAGGGCCGCAGACAGTTTGTGAGACGACCCCCAAACTCTGAATTCAAGCCACAGTTCACAGTGAAGACAGTGAAGCATGGTGGTGCAAGCATCATGATATGGGCATGTTTGTCCTACTATGGTGTTGGGCCTATATATCACATACCAGGTATCATGGATCAGTTTGGATATGTCAGAATATTTGAAGAGGTCATGTTGCCTTATGCTGAAGAGGACATGCCCTTGAAATGGGTGTTTCAACAAGACAATGACCCCAAGCACACTAGTAAACCAGCAAAATCTTGGTTCCAAACCAACAAAATTAATGCCTTGCAGATGTGAAGAAATCATGAAAAACTGTGATTATACAACTAAATACTAGTTTAGTGATTCACAGGATTGCTGAAAAAGCAGTTTGACCACTGACCACTGGTGTATCCCCATATCCTGAAAGTAGCAATCTATCTGTGGCAGCCAGGTGACAAATTGACATGCCCTTGACCTTTTGCAGTTGATGGGGTCAAGATCAGTGAACCTTATTTCACTACCACTGGCCTTCAAGTTTCTGGATGCCATGACCATACCCAACACCCAGTCCATACAGGTACTGATGAGAGAACTGAATTCCAGAATTCAAAGACTCTTCCTCATCTTCCCACAGCACTCACAGTACCTGTGTACAGGCTGTCTGTGATGTTCAGCAACTTAGTGAGGATCTCACAAACTCTCAGGAGTAGACCAAACAATCATATTGAATACGTACTTGTCGAAAATCAACACATAGGCTACAAAGAAGCACTGCCAGTATTCAGACTTTCTTGGGATGGGTACTCACAGAGCCAAGCTGCACTCATTAGCTGACTTCTTGGGCATGATGCCAGACTGCTTTTGTTGAAAGGCAACATGTAGGTGGAAATGAATCCTGTTTAGAATGACCCATACAAGTACCTTGTCCAGCTCAGAGAGCATTGTAATACCCTCATAATTGTTGCAATGCATGCGGTTATGGGGGACCTTTCCCTTTCCAGACAGTGACAAGAAAAAATTCCTTCTAGTCAAATGGGGAAAAAAAAATATTGCAACACCATGACAACCAGCCTGAAGGACTTCAGACCAGGTAACACAGATTTTTGCAGCGTTATCAACACTGCCAAAGCTCCAAAACCTGGAATGACTCATTTTAGGGGCCTTTCACAAGATGGACACTGTCTGTGGGGGTCCCAGGCCTGGTTTTTACCGTGACTTTTTAATAACCTCAAAATGAGGAATACACTGGTTTGGTTTTTGGTAAGGGGCAGAATCTTACATAAAAGAACCGGGTAGAAATAACACTACAAAACACCTTATCTTGTTCATTTTGTGTCTTTGTTTAAACCAAGGCAAAAGTTTTTTTTTTTCCCAAATTTGGCTTAACTTCATAAATATTTCATGTGCTACCTCACAGCTAACTAAAGCACTTGAATTTTAAATCAGATCCTCATTACCTTTTAGCATATGTTTTTTTTTTTTTTTTTTTATCCATACATGCATAAAGAAGTAGTTGGAAATGTATGTGTCTCTGGCCCACTGCTGTTATCACCATGTTCCCCTTCCCTACTTTGAACCAATAACTTTAGTTTGGGGTCAGTATTCATTGGAAAAGTACCACACTGACACATTTAGTCAGTAAACAAACTACATAAAAAACATTTCTCTCTAAAGCTCTATTGCTATGTGGTTTATCATGTGGGAGAAGATGTACCTTGCTGAAAATGAACACATCAAATGAAAGACACAGTCATCGTAATTATATATTTGCAAATTCTGTGAAAACTGGCATGGGAGTTATAATGGTTTCGCAAAGGGTCCTAAAGCAGAACCACAACAATGGGAGGTAAAAGCACATTTATTGTCCAATTTCAATTTATTTTCCTTTATATAGTGCCAAATCACAACAGAGTTGCCTCAAGGCGCTTCACACAGGTAAGGTCTAATTTTACCAACCCCCAGAACAACAGTGGTAAGGAAAAACTCCCTCTGAGGAAGAAACCTCAAGCAGACCAGACTCAAAGGGGTGACCCTCTGCTTGGGCCATGCTACAAACATAAATTACAGAACAATTCATAGAATAATTCACGGACGACTATACAAGAATTGCTGTTGGTGCACAGGACAGGAGGATCGCCAACACGAATACAACTCCCATCTCTGAATGTCCATTTATTATTCTCTCTCGCTGTATGTCCACACACACCGTGCATCCAGAAAGTATTCATAGTGCTTCACTTTTTCCACATTTTGTTCTGTTACAACCTTATTCCAAAATAGGGTAAATTCATTTTCCCCTCAAAATTCTACTCAAGCTGAGAGGCTGATTGGTCAGCCAAATATTTGTAATTGATTGGTATGAATGACTTCATAATGAAGTCACATAAAAGTCATATGACAAAGTCATATACATAGTCCAAAGCACCATTACAGACTTATATGTATTTAGTTGTACATTGGGGGTGAAGGTGACATCCAAGAATTAAAAGTGGTGAGCGTGTGACGCAAGGATTTTAGTTGAAATCCTCATCATCCAGGAAAATCACTAAGGGCCCCTGGTTAATGTCATTAATCCTGAAGTTGATCCTGGTGAGTAGTTCTGCATCTTGAATGGCAGCACACTGGCATCAGTGTGTGTGTGTGTGTGTGTGTGTGTGTGTGTGTGTGTGTGTGTACTAATGGGTGAATTAAATGCATCACTTTAAAGTGTTTTGAACATGAAAGTGACCAGTTGGCTGCAATGCCCTACTGGTAGTGGGGAGAGTTAAAATTTCAGACAAATAAGATGAGGCAGGATGATTGGCTTTAAAAAAACATGAAATGTTACAATCAATCTTACAATGTGAGTAAAGTACAGGGGTAATATGCTCACATTTGGAAATGTTTTTTTAAAAGGTGAGCGGCAGCATTTTGCACAAGCTGGAGGCTTGCAAGGGAAGATTGGTAAACATCACCATAAAGTGTGTTAAAATCATTAAGTCTGGAGCTGATGAAACAATGAATGGCTGTCTCAAGATTACACCTATTGAGGAGGGTCTTAACTTTAGCCAGAAGACAAAGCTGGAAAAACTCTTTTGACAACAGATTTTATCTGTTAATCACTAAACCTCAAACAACTGTCAAAAGTGTCGCCAAATTCTTAGCAGCTGATTTTAAATAATTAGCCAGAGAAGTTTGAGGCTACAACATATGGCGTGCATGAATGTCCAAACACAATGGTCTCAGTTTTAATGTCATTCATATAAAGAAATGCCCTCATAGGCAGAGAGATCTGAAGAACACCCCTGCAACAATGAAGCAACAGATTGTGCTTTGCTATAATTGACCCTAAAGGCAACATGTAAAATGAAAATAGAATAGGACCAAGATTAGAACCCTGTGGCACTCCACAAGAAAGAGAAGCATTTGATGAGGAAATGTCACTGATCATAAGAGAAAAAAAAAAACCTCCTATCAGCCAAATAAGATTTAAATCACTTAAATGCGGTCCCGCGAGTGCCAAACAAAATTATATAAATAAGGATCAAGTCCTGTGTGGTCCACAGCATCAAAAGCTGCTGTGAGGTCCAACAGTACCAACATGGCTGGATTCTCTGTGTCAACAGACAAGGTCATGTTATTGTGCTCTTTTAAAAATGCTCTGTTATGATCTAAATCCAGATTGAAATTTCTCTAGAATGTTTTTTTAAAGGCTATAAGCCCAATGTTTTAACAGACTATCACCCCCAAACTGCCTACTATTTTGAAAAATTGCATTTGATTTGCTCTCTCTGGTTTTGAAACACAGTACTTAAACACAGTACTGAATGAAACAGGACTTCAATGTAAAAAAAAAAAAAAAAACAGGTAAAAATTGCATTAGATTATTTAATCTGCAAATGTTTTTCTTTTATCCTGTTTTTTTTTTTTTTTTAATTGATTACATTTCAGCCCAAAATAGAACATTTGGTTTACCTTTTGTTCCACATGGCCAACACATGAATGAAGTTTAATTCATGATCCTACAGTGAAAATTTAAATCACGATTAACCACCTGAAAAACCTTCAGTTCTTTTCTTTCTAAGCATTCAAAACAATAGATCAGTTAGATTCATAATGATTGTTGACAATTCAGAAATAACTTCTGTTGGGTATTTTCTCCTCCAAACATTTTTAAACCTTTAACAAGACAAACAGAGTCAAGAAACACCAGTGAGACAGAAAGTCAAATATTACGCGCGGAGTGCGGCCAGGCTGTACACCAAGGCTACACTAAAGTCTGGCCTGCTTTTCCGCTCTTTTTATTAAGAGACGCCCTCATCACATAAACAAGAAACTTGTCCTAAGGGTGGGGGTAATGACGCAAGACAAGTTTCTTCCCATAACATAAACGCATACGTCAAGTGCAGCTGTAAGGAAGAACACTTCAGGTCAGCACATCTCGTTCGTCTGTTGCAGGTATCAGCTGTTCTGCATCTGCCTGAAGTGTCCTGTCTTCCACACTCCTTCACACTAAACACCACATCACAATAGTCAAAACGTTCTCTTGCTCCCAGTCGTTAGAGGCTGCGAAAACAAAGTTATGTTATAACAATAAGTACATCCAGTCCTTCATTCCCAGCTCAGATTGACCCCAGAGTGCTAAAACAAAATTGAATTCTCAGGCTTGGTTAAGACAGGTGCAAAACAGCACAACACCGTTCTCATGAGAAAGAAGACAAAGCTAAAACAAGGTTGAATAACACATACATTCTCAGGGTGAAGTGCAAACAGCACAACACCGAAGGTACAAATGTTTAACAGTGATAACATATATATATATATATATAAAATCCTTAACATTTCCCACCTGTTTATCACCTGTTAAACATACAGTAGGCATCACCCAGCTTAGTTAGTTAGTTTATTAACTTAATCTATTCTGTCCACGTTTTTATTAATTGAACACCACCAACAGATGGAAGATTCGAATCCAGCTGCTATTTGATCAACCAGTTTATACTCGTCAGGCACTCCTCTGGGGACTCCTATTGCGTCAATATATGTTGGATTTCCTACTCCTTTCCAATCTCTTTTTACTCTATGTCTGGCTATGCCTTTCTGCCAATCCTCAGGAATAAGAGAGGCTGCATATGTCGTAACGTCTTCAGGGGTCATGGGTAACAATAATGATATTAATGCACAATAACCTGACACATTTCGTGGCAGTCTGTCAAAGATTCTGTTATCACCACACCACCACCATACATCACTCCTACCGACTGGTATAAATGAACTGTTTTTTCTGTATTATTCGACTACACCACTTGTCTTATTACTTTTTCAGCTAAAGCTTCATAGGCTAAGAGTGTGTTAACTCATCACGTCAACAGTTCAAGCTTGAACTGGAGTTGTGAGCTTTTCAATATCATCATAATTCTCAGTACAGTCATTACAGTTTTCTCCACTAAGGTCTGACTGTTTCAATGCTTGATATTTTGGCATAGTTTGTTGGAAGGCCAGATTACACTGTACAAATGTATTTGACACCATTTTGCCAACCATTGTTTTGATATAAGGGATCACACAACACATGCAAAGTCCAATCAGAATTAGGACTATAATAACTGGTGTCACCATTTTCAATAGTAACTGCCAACATGGTCCTGAAGTCAACCAGGACCAGGGATTCCACCGGTTCACGGCTAGGGTGTCTTTATGCATTGCATCACGAAGTTTATTCAGCTCTTCCAATGCGTCCTGCATATCCACTGAATGAATGGAGTCTGGGATGAAAGTACAGCATGTTGTGTTCAGCAGAACACAAACTCCTCCCTGTGAACCAGTAAGCAAGTCTAAAACCATGCGATTTTGCATCACCATGGTACGTAAAGCATCTATTTCAGTGTTTTGAGCTGCTACTATTTTTTTTAGTTACATTCATGAACAGACCCAATCGATAATTCAGAGTTTCAATCATTAATGAATTTTTTCCCACTCCTATCCAGGGGAACAATGAATGTGCTATTTTATCTCCTACAGACCACAATTTTTTGGTCCTTTAGTACATCCGAGCCCCACATGTGATCATGTGGTAACACATCTGGGTATATCAATCTCCTCCGTCTGGTGCTGCCATTCTTCTCTGTGGAGGTCCTACCACATATGTATGGTCAGTCACCTGGGTAGGTGCACACACACCACCCCAATTTGGTGGGAGACTCATGTACAGTCTGGAACCATAAAGCCAATAGATGTCATCATACACCGGAGTACCATTTACAGGTGGTAGCAAAAACTTACTAACATAAGCACATAATTCATCCGTTCCCCATGGACAGGAGCCTGTATAATTACATCCCCGTCCAATGTGATGAAGATAAGTACCATCCACATATTATGTTTTGGTTAGGCTTAAATTATTTGATAAAACATACGTTTGGGTACACAGACGTTTCTTAATTTACCTACATTTTTATTCCCTGTCCCGTAAAAGCAAATTGGGAATGGCCGTTGTGATGACAATTTAACGTGATGATATTTTTGCATTTCCCTTCAGTCTAGTCAATGGAGCAGCACTTGGGCACGCTTGTACGTCCTCTGTTGAAATCCCTATCATATAAGTGGTTGCACTGAGGCAAGTGGTGTTACATCTTATCAGATTTGCTGAGAACTGCTGCCCCCGAAATACAGTTTGATTATGCATCCGTATGATAAGACATTCTGTCACCCTAGCAGGGTACGGTTTAGCCGCCAGAGCTGGGTGTGTTGAGGATATAGGTATCTGTGAACAAACATAACAATTAGTAACGTAATTCCATTCCACCAGGCCAGGAATCCGAGGAGCACGAAACACACTAAGATCACAACGCAACCGGCTGCCCTACCAACAGTCCGGCAGCGGCGGCGCTGAGCACGCCGCTCCGGGGTCTGCTGTAGTTCAGTCATGATTGCTAGGATACAGTGTTGTTAACCACCTCACCTAATAGTGCAAGGATCTCCCTGCTTCACTGGCATTGAGACAATCTATTGCTAATTAAATAGACTCCCTTTGTAGCCAGACTTCCCCTTACACTGTGGAGGCAGCCAACACACGCTGTATCTTACAGTGACTTAGATGTATCCATGTTGATTTCTCCGCTATCTTTACTGCAGTTGGTGTTGTTAACAGCACTTGGTATAGACCTTCCCAACGAGGACTGGACTCTGATGAACACCCAGTCTCCTGGCTAGACTACTGGAAGGCCGTCCTGTGGAAGATCAAAATTATTCGGCAGTAAATGTGTTTAAGTTATCTCTTTCTGTGTTAATGTCTTTTTCATAAAATTTGCTAATGTTTGTTCCTCATCTGCTGTTTTAGTATCCATGTCAAAATTGGTAGACGATATGGTCGTCCATAAAGTATCTCAAATGGTGTTAACCCTGATGGTGTTGGTGTTATTCTCATATACAATTTTACTAGGTCCAACATTCAATCCAGGTTTGTTTTGTCTCTTCTATACATTTCCTTAATCTTATTTTTATTGCGCCCTTTTATGTGCCCTTTGTCCTTTCCACTAATCCGGCACTGTGTGGTTGATAAGCACAATGATTTTTGAGATTGACCTGTAGCGCTTCTCCTACGTATTGCACTATTGTATTAACAAAATGCGCTCCATTATCTGAATAGACTGTTTCTGGTATTCCAAATCATGGAATGATGTCTTTGCACAATGCCTTAGCCACTGTAAGTGCACCCGCATGTTTTGTAGGGAACAATTCTACCCATTTTGAGAAGGCATCAATTATGACTAAACAAAATTCCTTCCCTTCATGTTTACTCAGCTGTATATAATCCATATGAACCACTTGAAAGGGATATTGTGGTGTTGGAAATTTACCTCTTTGGGGTCTCAAATTGCCTTGTGAGTTGTGTTTTGCACATGTCATGCATGCTCTACAATGCTGTTTTGCATATGCATCGAACCCATAAAGACAAAAAATAGATTGCAATTGCGATATCATACCCCCTGATGAGACATGCGTCACGCCATGGCTCATAATAGCTGCCCATTTAAACATATTTTTTTTTTGGCAATATGGGTTTCTTTTGTGGTCATATCCGGAGGGGTGTCATATAGGAGAAAAATAGAAAGAGCTGTTGCCGCCTTTGCGGTTTTGTCAGCAACGTCATTTCCTTTTGAAACACTGTCAGAGCCTTTGGTGTGAGCCGCACATTTGCATATAGCAATTTGGTTAGGCAATTTCACAGCGTACTGAAAGCGTACTGGCTGTCTGTATAAATTGATACAGCCGTACCTTTAAACAGATAGCAAGCTGCAGTTAAAGCAACTAATTCAGCTGCTTGTGCTGAAAATGACGATGGCAATGAAGCAGAATCCAATACTTCTGAATTTGTGACAACAGCATATCCAGATTGTGTTTGTCCATAAGCTTTGTCAGTGGAAGAACCATCCACATACACAATTGTACTGTTTGGGATGGGTGTGTCCTGGAGGTCTGGACGTGTTTTCGTACAGACCGTAGCTACATCAAGACAATTGTGCGGCTCACCATCCTCAGGTAAGGGTATCAATGTGGATGGATTCAATGTTGTACATCGCTCTACCGTAAGATGTGGTTGTGATAATAGCAAGGACATACACGAAAGATGTCTTGCTGGGGACAAAAGGCTCATTTTTGTCTGCAACAGAAGTGCAGAAACTGCATGTGGAACTTCCAGTGTCAACTGATGGAATAGAACAACATTACTGCTACTTTGAACAGCCATAGAGGCTGCAACAACAGCCTGTACGCATGGTGGTAGAGCACTTGCCACTGCATCCAATTTAGATGAGTAGTAGGCAACTGGCCTTAATTTTGAGCCATACACTTGAACCAAAACACTAGTCATGAACTTATTCTTACAATCAACTGTTTGAATGAATGGTTTACTATAATCTGGTAGTGCCAAAACTGTGGATGACACTGTTTGTTTTACTTTTACAAAAGCTTCCTCAGCATCTTTGTTCCATTCCAACACGGTTGACATTGAAATATCATCCTTGTACATCAAATCAGAAAGTGGACTAGTCAATTCTGCATAGCAAGGAATCCATGCCCTGCAGTAATTAGTCAGTCCAAGAAATGACATCATCTGCTTTTTGGTTTGTGGTTTTGGAGCGTGCAAAATTGCTTCCTTCCTGTCAGACAGGATAGTACGCCCTGTGGCTGATAATTCATGTCCTAAATATTTTACTTTATCCCTACACAACTGAACTTTGTTTTTACTCACTTTGTGGCCATTATCAAATAAGAAACATCATCGCTTACGGAGTTTAACTGTTTTATGTGATCACTTTTATCCCCTACCGGTACGCGTATATAAACAGAGGAGTCCGCACCCTCCTTACAGAGTTTAACTGCTTTGCATTAACAGACGATTCTGTATCATCGCTTGCGGAATTTAACTGTTTATGTGATCTGATCACCACTCACTCAGTACTATTTACAAAGAAATTCTACTCACTGACTCGACTTCCTGTCTGTCTTCTTCGGGAAAATCTCGTCAACCAGACGATGCCAACGGTGGTCGACAATTGCAGACACGATCAATCGATCGGACCTTGGCCAAGGATTTACGTCTGGACTTGACGACCTCCGCTGGACACCTCCGGTATTGTTGAGATCCCGGACGTAGCCCCCAGTCAATGTTGGGTATTTTCTCCTCCAAACATTTTTAAACCTTTAACAAGACAAACAGAGTCAAGAAACACCAGTGAGACAGAAAGTCAAATATTACGCGCGGAGTGCGGCCAGGCTGTACACCAAGGCTACACTAAAGTCTGGCCTGCTTTTCCGCTCTTTTTATTAAGAGACGCCCTCATCACATAAACAAGAAACTTGTCCTAAGGGTGGGGGTAATGACGCAAGACAAGTTTCTTCCCATAACATAAACGCATACGTCAAGTGCAGCTGTAAGGAAGAACACTTCAGGTCAGCACATCTCGTTCGTCTGTTGCAGGTATCAGCTGTTCTGCATCTGCCTGAAGTGTCCTGTCTTCCACACTCCTTCACACTAAACACCACATCACAATAGTCAAAACGTTCTCTTGCTCCCAGTCGTTAGAGGCTGCGAAAACAAAGTTATGTTATAACAATAAGTACATCCAGTCCTTCATTCCCAGCTCAGATTGACCCCAGAGTGCTAAAACAAAATTGAATTCTCAGGCTTGGTTAAGACAGGTGCAAAACAGCACAACACCGTTCTCATGAGAAAGAAGACAAAGCTAAAACAAGGTTGAATAACACATACATTCTCAGGGTGAAGTGCAAACAGCACAACACCGAAGGTACAAATGTTTAACAGTGATAACATATATATATATATATATAAAATCCTTAACAACTTCATCCCCAGAGATTTCCAACAGCAGTCACACAAATACAGTAAATGCCTCAAGCACACGTCATTTTTTATCAGGAGGCTGTTTGCAGTCAAGTGTCTCCCTTTATCTCCCAGCCAGAATATTCCGTCATTCCCATTTGTCTGTCAATACGCCCCTGAGGCGGCGTTGAAAAACTCGCCATCTGTTATTATCTCATTCTTAAATGTGATGGATTTTAATACAAGAGATTTTATAGTGTTGATCAAATTATAGAAAATATGTTTTTCTACAGCTGTTCTTTCTTCACTTGAATGTTTCCTTTCCCAAAGATTTGAAGAGGTCTCTGTTGCTTTAAATGGAGAAGAGCTGCAGCGCAAAACTCAAAACATGGTTTTGAGTTAATTTATTACAGGTGGCCTGTTGATGCATGTACTTGTTAACAGTTTAAAACTAAGAATTTTTTCCCCCTTGTATGAATTTTTAAATACTACATACTAATACCCATGAGCATGGCAGCAGTAAGGTCTGTGGCAATCTGACATTTGACCAAAGTGTCCTTGACCTTCACCCAAATGATTGACCTCTGGGTGACCTTGCGAGAGCAATTCTGGAAGTGTGTGCCACATATCTAAATTGATTGGAAGTCCAATTCCTTGACCTTGACCTTGGGCTTTGCCCACCTGATTTAAAAAAGCAAACAATGCCAATTTCATGGCCAACCTTCACTGACTTATTAAATATGGAAGAAACCAGCAAAAGGTCTTGGGAGGAATAGACCAACAACAAATAGCCAGACATGATCTTGACCCAAGTGATTCACCTTTAGCAAATTTGACCTTGCCGTGCCGTTCCAGAAACCACCTCCATATGTATGACACATTGGGTGGTCGCCGAGTGAAAAAATTACAATATTGACAGTTTACCCTAATGACCTTGACCTTTTCCAAAAAAAAAAAAAACCTTTAAAGGCAGTTCTCAGTTTGACTGTAATCCACATATGAAGTTTGGCGTAATGTGAGCACAGGACCTGGGAGTAGTGGAGTAAAGTGACAAAGTAAAATTTGGACCTTTGACCCCAAATTAAATGGTAAATGGACTGCATTTATATAGCGCTTTTCCATCTGCATCAGACGCTCAAAGCACTTTACAATTATGCCTCACATTCACCCTGATGTCAGGGTGCTGCCATACAAGGCGCTCACTACACACCAGGAGCAATAGGGGATTAAAGGCCTTGCCCAAGGGCCCTTAGTGATTTTCCAGTCAGGTGGGGATTTGAACCCATGATCTTCTGGACTCAAGCCCAACACCTTAACCACTAGACCATCACCTCCCCCCAAAAATGACACTGACCTTTGCCAAAACTAACCTCTTCCACCACGATGGTTCACTGTAGGGATGGTGCCTGGTTTTCTCCAAACATGACACCTGACATTCACACCAAAGAGTTCAATCTTTGTCTCATCAGACCAGAGAATTTTCTTTCTCATGGTCTGAGAGTCCTTCAGGTGCCTTTTGGCAAACTCCAGGTGGGCTGCCATGTGCCCTTTACTAAGGAGTGGCTTCTGTCTGGCCACTCTACCATAGAGGCCTGAGTGTTGGATTGCTGCAGAGATGACTGTCCTTCTGGAAGGTTCTCCTCTTTCCACAGAGGAATGCTGGAGCGCTGACAGAGTGACCATTGGGTTCTTGGTCACCTCCCTGACTAAGGCCCTTCTTGCCTGCTCGCTCAGTTTAGATGAGCAGCCAGTTCTAGGAAGAGTCCTGGTGGATGCAAACCTCTTCCATTTATGGATGGAGGCCACTGTGCTCATTAGAACCTTCAAAGCAGCAGAAATATTTCTGTATCCTTCCCCAGATTTGTGCCTCGAGACAATCCTGTCTCAGAGGTCTACAGACAATTCCTTTGACTTCATGCTTGGTTTGTACTCTGACTGTCAACTGTGGGACCTTATATGTAGACAGGTGTGTGTCTTTCCAAATCATGTCCAATGAACTGAATTTACCCCAGGTGGACTCCAATTAAGCTGTAGAAACATCTCAAGGATGATCAGTGAAAACAGGCGGCACCTGAGCTCAATTTTCAGCTTCATTGCAAAGACTGTGAATACTTATGTACATTTGATTTCTTAGGTTTTTTTATTATCAATCATTTTTTTCACATTGTCATTATGGGGTGTTGTGTGTAGAAGTTTGAGGGAAAAAATTAATTTCATCCATTTCAGACTAAGGCTGTAACAGAACAAAATGTGGAACAGGTGAAGCACTGGGAATAATTCTCGGACACACTGTATCCAAGCTACTTTAATTCATTTTGTAAGAATACAACTATTATCCTCAGACATCTTTCTGCAGAGACTCCTGACATACTGACCTTTCTCAGCTCAAAGAAGACAAATGTGACAGACATCTTCTTTTTGCATAAAATAAAGTGACCAGGGGAATTCAAGTGAAAAGCAAAATCTCTTGTTACATCACCGCTTTAATCTGTGGTAGCCATGACAGCACGAGGAAGGGCTGAGCGCCGGAGTGCTTTCTTGCCTTTTACTCCAGCAACAAGTAAAATTGCTTCTAAAAATGTGCTCAGCGTAGTCGAGTCCGGAGTCTGTTTTTAAGCAATGAAAGGATTCATTCTGTGTAAAATGCTTTGATGTTCCAAAGTTTAAAAGGCTAAAAGCCTTTGGCAAAGCGCTGTGTATCTAAAGACGAATTAAGATCTAGCCATGACAATAAACGTTTGCAGTAAGAGATCTGAGATGGTCAACTTGTGCCCCCCACTCCCCCCCACCCCCAAGCGGGTGGTGCAACACACGTAAAAATATGTTCTTTGTACTTTGTACGTCATATTTTTTGGATGGATTTTCCTCAGTGGGTACTTGAAGGTGTTCTTCTCAAAATGCTGTGTGATCCACATAATAACTGAAGCAGATTGTCTTATTGGAATAATTTACCGCTGATAAATTTCTTGAATCTTAGCCGAATACATCGAGTCCGGCTGATGGATTCATGACTTTCAATATTACTGCAGTTGTTACGAAATTGGGCTGCCATGCTCGCAGGGTATGGAGCATATCAAGGGCAGCTATTATGGCGGCGCTACAATGGAACTGACCTGTCGGTGAACCGCCAGTGTGGATCTGTGGATTAATTACCCAGCCTGCACCTCTGCAAATCACTCATGCTATTGTTCCCGTGCTTGGAAATTAATTGTAGGTGTATTTGTCGGACACTTTTTAGTAAGAAGCAGAAACGCAAGGCATGATCAGAGAAGAAAGATGAAGTGATGAACAGAGTGAGGACACTCATGCGCATGCTAGCTAGCTATGGCTCAAAACTTAATGCTAAACAAAAGTGAAATGGGAGCAGATGCTAAAGGAGAACCTTGTTATTATTCATCCTGGGCCAATATATATATATATATGAGATTTTTAGGTTCGGCTTTTCACTCTGGAGTAAAATATGGCTAACATCACAGGCTAAAGGGCTATACAATGGTAGCCTTCTGGAAACCTTTAAAAATTTATAGCATTTTTTTTCTGCATTCTGAAGCAATCTGGGGAGCTAAATACTGACTTTTTAGTGATTGTTTTTAATAGACAATTTTTATTTTTAATTTAAGTTTATTTGTCTGACTGTTAGCAGGATTATGTCCAAACTACTGAACGGATTTTGATGAAATTTTCACCACAGATAGATATTAGGCCATGGAAGAACCCATTAAATTTTGGAGTTGGTCGGTATCTGGATCCGGATTCTAGCTCAAGATGTCTGGATGAAGACACTTTATATAGGCTTTAAAGGATTACGTCAAAACTACTCCATGGATTCACACCAAATTTTCACCACAGATACATATTAGGACATAGGAGACCACTGAATTTTGGAGGTGATCCGGATCTGGGTCCGGACTCTGGATCAAGATTTGACATCATGCTCTTTTACAGTAAGTGGAGTGGTGTGGGGACCAGGTGGGGGCGGGGGGAGGTCAGGAGCAGGTGAGTGCAACTGGGAAGATCCGAACGGAGCAAAGAAGCTGTTTAGCTCCTCTGCCATTGGTGCACTCAGGTCCGCTGTTGGAGCATCACAAGCCCGGAAGGTTGTGATGTCATGTATTCCCTGCCACACCCTCCGTGCATGGTTGCTAGACAGATGGGACTCTATCTGCATCCTGTGGTCCGCCTTTGCTCTTTTTATTCCTCTCTTCAGGTCAGTTCTGGCAGCACTATACAGAGCTCTGTCACCTGACCTGAAGGCAGCATTGCGGGCCCTGAGGAGTGAGCAGACCTGGCTGGTCATCCAGGGTTTCTGATTTGGGAAAGCCCGGATGGTTTTTGTCACAGTCACATTCCCGATGCAGAACTGAATGTAGTCCTGAACCGTTCCCGTGTGTGTCTCCAGCTCATGATGTTCAAATAGGTCCCAGACTGTCTGTTGGAAGCAGTCTTGGAGTATGGGGAGTGCGTTGTCAGGCCAGATTGTAACAGTCTTTGTTGTGGGCTCAAGCCTGCATCTAAGGGGGGTGTAGGCTGGTGTGAGTAGGAGGGAAAGATGGCCTGACTGTCCAAGGTGGGGGAGGGGTACGGCTCTGTATGCAAGTTTGATGTTGGAGTAACATGATCCAGTGTGTTCTCGCCTCTTGTAGCACATTTCACGTGCTGGTTTCACGTACTTCACAGATTCTCACCTAATTTTCACCACAGATAGATATTAGGTCATGGAAGAACCCATTAAATTTTGGAGTTGGTCGGTATCTGGATCTGGGTTCTGGTTCAAGATTTCTGGATGAAGATTACTCCTCGGATTCACACCTAATTTTCACCACAGATACGTATTAGGGCATAGGAGACTTCACTGAATTTTGGAGGTGATCTGGATCTGGGTCCGGACTCTGGATCAAGATTTCACTTTATAATAGGCTTTGAAAGATTACGTCAAAAGTACTTCACAGATTCTCACCTAATTTTCACCACAGATAGATATTATGGCATGGAAGACTCCACTGAATTTTGGAAGTGATCTGGATCCAGATTTTCAGATGTCAGAAATCTCTGATTGCTCTTGTTTCTGCATGCAGCAGCATTCATCAGTCAGCTTTAGTTTAAGCAAGACCTTTCTCACACACCTTTGGGGAATACCTACGAGGGGGCATTACAACCCTCTAACCTTCTCCAAAATCCACCACTGAAATATAATTTAAAAACAAAAGGCTTTAACATTGTGGGTTCTATGCTGTACAATGATGCCTCATATTCACTTTCTTCACTGTGAAAGTATATTTGGTACACAACACCTGAGCACCTGTGGCAGTTGAATTTATAGCTGTGTAAAGAAGTCTCATGTATGTATTAGTCAAATTTGAAGTCACAAAGATGTTTTCCCTCTCCCACAAAGAATTGCAACATAAAACACATCTGCAGGGTATAAAACATCAGAATGGTAGCAGAGAAACAAATGGGACAATAATCCACCCACTCTTCCACAAAGACACAAAAGCAAACTCCACACCAGATAAAATTAAAGGATAATCTTTACAAAAGCACAAACTAAATCAGAAAATAAAAAGATGATAACATGATGTCAATTTGTAAGAGAGTGCTGACATTCACCAGGTCGTTATTGTAAATAAGATTTTTTTTTCTTAATAACTTACCTGGTTAAATAAAGGTTAAATCAATTAAATCATATAACACACACTTATCAGCCAAAAACATTTTTAAAGTGAATTTTGACATCAGATTTAAATATAATGCAATGCTAAAATACCCCTGGCCATATGAGCATGTAATCAGTGAAAGAGTGTGTAGAAAGAATGTGACCTTTTCACCCCTTTAAATAGGTCAAGGTTAGCCATCTTTGAAGTTGCCCAAGGTCTGTGTCCCAAGAATGTTCCTTGTGAATTTGAAGACTTTGACAGTAATAGGACTGGAGTTAGGCTGAGCACAGACAGACAAACAGACAGATGAACACAAAGTCTTCGCAATACCCGATGGCCATATTTTGGCCTCGGGTAAAAATGAAAACAGTATTCATAGACCTAAATGACCCGTTGTAAAATGTATCATTGGTTGTTACTACTGAGAGAGAGAGAGAGAGAGAGAGAGAGAGAGAGAGAGAGAGAGAGAGACCCATCTCATCTTTAAATAGGACTCAGTGTTGAAGACACGCTTGTCAGCTGTCACGGGGCTTGATAGGCCTCTCATAAGAACATCATCAGTTCCAGCTTCATAGAAGCAAAAAAAATGTTCAGCCCCCCTAAAAATCAGTCCGCCCTGCCTTCACTACACGTCATCAGCCGCAGTTCACCTTTTAACACCTCGTTTCTGCTTCAAACTGCACTCCAGTCATCATCTATGTCAGTGACAGATATCTGAAGCTTTTGTGCAGCAATAATTTCCACATAAATTCAAAATTATTTCATCATAAAAGACGGAGGAAGCGATCAGAGCGCCGCAGCAGCTCCTGCTGCGTTCACTGCGCCTCCGTCATTTCAAAGCCTCAGTAGCAACTCACCAATGATCGCCTCATTTCTGCTTAAAATGGCCTCGTTTCTGTTTCAAACTGACTTTAGAATCTTGTAAGAGGTTTTACTTTGTCATCTGATGGTTAATAATCACAATATTCCCTTTGATCGCTTTGGGTGTCTCAGACGAGCTGCTGTGGTCCCAAATGATGCATGCGCAGTGAAAGCAAGGCAGACCAATTTTTAGGGGGGGGGGGGGGGGGGGGGAAAACCGTTCAGTCTGCAACATCAGTTTTACAGCACCTGCAGTTTTCAAAGCATCCATAAAGTATTGTTTATGCACTGTACTGGGATTGTTAGGGCTTGTTTTAAATCTGTATGCAGCTGTGGTGCATATAGGTGGCCTGTTTTTGTCCTATGTGCCTGTTCATGGGTGAAGAAAATAACTCAGAGTTTTGATGGGACATGGCCCAAATCTGGGTGGAAGGGTCTATAAAACAGGCACCATGGACAACGTGGTGGCTAAGTGGTTGTTTTACTATGTCACTGGGCTGCAACTGTTGGAGAGTAGTTGGAGATGCGAATCTGCGAAAAACCAAAAACTAATGAGTGACAAATTTTCAGTTGGTATCTCACTGAAATGACGTTTGCGAACAAAGTGGTCAGGATGGCTGTGTGCTGCTGTTATACTGCAATAATATGCTGTTATTATGTGAAAAGAGGCTGTGGAAATACCCCAGACTGTAGGCACAGGAAAAACACTAAATAATAATAAAATGAAATAAAATAAATGTTAAAATAATAAATTAATAACTTATTATTATTATTGTTAATCATCTTCTCTTGGCTGCTCCCGTCAGGGGTCACCACAGCAGATCAAACGTTTCCATCTCATCCTGTCCTCTGTATCTTCTTCTGTCACACCAACCACCTGCATGTCCTCCCTCAGCACATCCATAAACCTCCTCTTTGGCCTCCCTCTTCTCCTCCTGCCTGGTGGCTCCATCCTTAGCATCCTTCTCCCTATATACCCCAGGTCCCTCCTCTGCACATGTCCAAAACATCTCAATCTCACCTCTTTGACTTTGTCTCCAAAATGTCCCCCCTGAGCTGTACATTCCTGATCCTGTCCATTCTCATCATTCCCAAAGACAATCACAACATCTTCAGCTCTGCCACCTTCAGCTCTGCCTTCTGTTTTTTTTGTTAGCGCCACCGTCTCTAAGCCATACAACATAGCTGGTCTCACTACTGTCTTTCCAATAATCTTCAGTCACAAATCACTCCTACCACCTTCCTTCACCCACTGATTGCACTCTCTTCTTGTCCTCTCTGCCACACTCTCCATTACTCTGGTCAGTTGACCCCAAGTATTTAAACTCGTCTACTTTCACCACTTCTATTCCTTGTAACTGCACTTTTCCATTGGGCTCCATCTCATTCACACACATGTACTCAGTCTTGCTCCTACTGGCTTTCATTCCTCTGCTTTCCAGAGTGTATATCCACATTTCCAGACAAGACTCAACCTGCTCTCTACTCTCACTACAGAGCACAAAGTCATCTGCAAAGATCATAGTCCATGGGGACTCCTGTCTGATCTCATAAGTCAACCTATCCATCACCACTGCGAACAAGAAAGGATTCAGAGCTAATCCTTGGTGTAATCCCACCTCCACCTTGAATGAGTCTGTCATTACTACTGCGCCTCTCACCGCTGTCACACTGTCCTTGTACATGTCCTGCACTACCCTCACATACCTCTCTGCCACTCCAGACTTCCTCATACAATACCACAACCCTGTCATAAGCTTTCTCTAAATCCACAACACACAGTGTTTGCCTGGCCTTCTCTGTATTTCTCCATTAGCATTGTCAAAGCAAACATTGCATCTGTAGTGCTCTTTCTCTGCATGAATCCATATTGCTGCTGAGAGATCTTAAGCTGTTGTCTAAGCCTAGCTTCTACTATTATTATTAATAATAACAATAACAATAATAATACTAATAATGTTATTGTGCGTTGCCATCTGTGGTAGTCTGTTGCAAAATTTGTGCCAAATCAACATGCAGATCCATCTCAGATCTATTGTGGTGGCCCTGAGTGGAAAGAAGGAAGAAGCTGAAGGAACGTTAAATTTTACTTTAAAATACATATTTACTACAATTTCTGTCATTCCACCCATCAATAAACATGACCCCACTGTGCCTGTGTGTGTGTGTGTGAGAGAGAGCGAGACAGAGAGAGATGGTGTGGGGGGGGGCTGGAGCCTCTGCTGGGTGACGTACCCTGTGCAATAGATTCAAACTGATCATTTTAATTTTGGTTTCTGCACACACAACCAATTACAGTACTCTTACCTGTGGTTTGAGCTGGGATGAGGGGGGTAAAAAAGAAACATGTTCTTTTAAGTTTTTTCCCCTTTAAATGTGAGGTCAACTGGAACTGAACCATGGGGTGTCTTTAATCTTTCAGTATTGCCCCCATCATCTCTGCTGGGAGATTCAGAAACATGGAACCATGCCTGCAGAGAGCAGAGCAGCAACAAGACAAGATGCTGTATAACTCCAGCTTCGACACCAGCACTTATCCCTGCATGCACACATAAACACGTGCTTGAAGAGGAAGAAAACAGAAAGAAAGCTGGCTGTAAAAGTGATTATTTAGTTGGTTATTCTAAAGGGTGTTATAACATGTGCAATCCACTGTATAGCTTGAATATTTTTATTTAATTTACAGTGCATCTGGGAAGTATTCATAGCACTTCACTTTCCCACATTTTGTTATGTGACAGCCTTATTCCAAAATGGATTAAATTAATTTTTCCCCTCAAACAATAAAAACAAAAACAAAACAAACAAAAAACTTGTAAGTATTTACAGCCTTTGCCATGAAGCTCAAAATTGATCTCAGATGCATCCTGTTTCCACTGATCATCCTTGAGATGTTTCTACAGCTTAATTGGAGTCCACCTGAGGTAAATTCCATTCATTGGACATGAATTGGTAAGACACACACCTGTCTACATGTAAGGTCCCACAGGTGACAGTGCATGTCAGAGCACAAACCAAGCATGAAGTCAAAGGAATTGTCTGTAGACCACTGAGACAGGATTGTTTTGAGGCACAAATCTGAGGAAGGGTACAGAAACATTTCTGCTGCTTTGAAGGTCCCATTGAGCACTGTGGCCTCCATCATCCATAAATGGAAGAAGTTCAGATCCACCAGGAATCTTCCTAAAGCTGGCCGCCCGTTTAAACTGAGCAATCGGTTGAGAAGGCGCTTTATTCATGGAGGTGACCAAGAACCCACAGTGAAACCCTACAGTGAAGCATGGTGGTCGCAGCATCATGCTGGATGAAATCCTGTTCCAGAGTGCTCTTGTCCTCATGGGGCAACGGTTCATCTTTTAGCAGGACAATGGCCATAAGCACACAGCCAAGATATGAAAAGAGTAGCTTCAGGACAACTCTGTGAATGTCCTTGAGTGGCCCAGCCAGAGCCCAGACCTGAATCTGTTGCCATTATGGGGTGTTGTGACTAGCACTTTGAGGGAAAAAAAATTTAATTTCATCCATGTTGAAATAAGGCTGTAACATAACAAAATGTGGATAAAGTCAAGCGCTGTGAATACTTTCTGGATGCACGGTACGCCACATTATGAATTGTTTTGAACACCCTGTCTCTGTCAACAGGGATTTTTCCAGATGAAATGAAAATTGCCAAGGTAGTCCCATTATATAAAAATGGAGACAAACATAAATTCTCTAATTACAGGCCAGTATCATTGCTTCCACAGTTTTCTAAAATTATGGAAAAAGTTTTTGTGACAAGGTTGGATAAATTCACTGAGAAACATCATATTTTAAATAATGCTCAGTATGGATTCAGAACAAAACATTCGACAGCTATGGCAATTATGGAATTAATAGAGAAAATATCAACAACAATAGAAAATAAGGATTATTTTGTAAGTATTTTTATTGACTTGAAAAAAGCTTTTGATGTTATTGACCACTCAAGATTGCTTCACAAGTTACAACAATATGGAATAAGAGGTGTTGCACATCAGTGGGTAAAAAGCTACTTAGAAAACAGAAAACAGTTTGTTCAGATAAATAATATCAAATCAGAATTGTGTAATATTGCTTATGGAGTACCACAAGGATCAGTACTTGGACCCAAACTGTTTATTTTGTATATCAATGATTTTGTGAATGTATCTAATGTGCTTGGTAGCATTTTATTTGCTGATGATACAACGCTGTTTTACTCTGGATCAGATATACAGGAAGTAGCACAAGTGATAAAAACAGAATTGGAAAAGGTTAAGCATTGGTTTGATATAAACAGACTGTCACTAAATATTAATAAGACAAATTTCATATTGTTTAATGACAGAGCAAAAAAAAATAACGTGTCATTACAAATAGATGGAATGGATATACAAAGGGTAAAAGAAATGAAATTTTTAGGAGTCATAATTGATGAAGATCTTACATGGAAGTCACACATAAATTACATAAAAGGAAAAATAGCGAAAGCCATTGCTGTTTTGCATAAAGTAAAATATTCATTAAATAGTTATGGTTTATTAACATTGTACAATTCATTGATTTTCCCATATTTAACTTATTGTGTAGAAATCTGGGGATCAACATATACAACTTATATACAACCTTTGTTTATTCTGCAGAAAAGGGCTTTAAGGGTGATTAGCAGCAGTGGTTTTAGAGATCCATCTAATCCATTGTTCATTAAGTACAGGGTACTTAAATTTCGTGATTTGGTCGATTTGAAAATATTACAAACAATGTACCAAGCAAATAAAAATACTTTACCAACAAACATTCAAAATATGTTTGAGAAAAGAGTAAGTAGTTATAAACTGAAAGGAATAGAAGTCTTTAGAAAACCAAGATACAGAACCAGAGTAAAAGAACGGAGTATTGCAGTAAATGGTGTAAAATTATGGAACAATCTCAACAAAGAAATTAAAGAATTAAGGTCACTTAAATTATTTAAAAAACGTATTAAACTAGATGTATTAAGTAAGTATGAAACTATAAAATAAGTTAGTGGGCTGTAAGGAAGTTAAAAAAAATGTAATTTGTTAATAATGTATAAAATGTTTTAAGTTTAAAAATGTAACCTGTCAGAGATGTAATCTATTTAATAATGGTCATAATTATGAAATAAGTCAGTGGTATGTGACAAGTTAAAGAAATACAATCTGTTAAATAATGTTGAAAAATGACGCTGGATATTGAAAGACTGTATTGTAAAAAGGGGCAGAAAATATAAGACTTGTTCTTCTCTCTGCTCCTTTTCATTCTGGTAATGGAGATGCTTTATTTCTGCTTTTCTGTTTTTTTTTTTTTCTTTTAAATGAATGAAATAAATAAATAAATGAAAATGAAAATTGAATTTGAGGTTAAAGGGGATGATTTGAACATTTTTAATATATAGAAGCCTTTTTCTTTCAAAATGGCAAAAAGAATTTAAAATGCATAAAAGCTGAAGTGGGTGATGATTTTCTAGATCCAGCGTATCCATCCTCTGACTCGTCTAAAGAAAACTGGCTGTAAAAGTGATGAATTGTATCTATGTTTCATTCATCAAATTACTTATGGGCTCTGAAAAATGGAGGCACAGAGTGTAGAAATGGTGGTAATTCTTTCATTTTTAATGCACTATTTTTGTTAAACCACTTGAAGTAAAGCTGAAAGCTGACACTACGGGCACATGCTGATGGTGTCATTTCAGCTCCATTGTGGTGGCGTACAGAGGCAACATTACAAATATCATGTCGCCGTGCAAACACACATGGAGCTGAAATGTACAGACTACACACATGAACACACCTTAAACACATACATACATCCTTTCTGTACTCGGTACATCCTGGCAGCCGTCGAGCTTTGATTCTGATCTCTCTGACATGTTAAATTTATCTCTTAACTGTATCTTTATCCTTCTGTGGCCAGCAGCGTTTTATGAGGCACCTGATGCTGCGCGCTGGGACATAAAAAGAAAGAGCAGCACTTATCTCAATATATCAGAAAAAAAAAACAGTTTCCTTCTGATTACTATGAGCTATAAATACCATCATAATGCAGCAATTAAAGCTGTGGCATCACTTGTTCTTTGTTTGAAGACGTCCAGTAGCACTTGCCAGTTCCAGCATTCAGATTCTGATCACATCCTGGCAAACCGGTAGCTTTCACACATAAAATATGATTACCTTAGTTGTTGGAGTGATGAGAAATTCCAGGAGATGAAAGGTCCCTATTAGAGCGTTTTCTGTTTGGAAACTGCTTTGCTTTTTTTCCTCTGAAGAATAGTGTTCAAACAAGAGTCAGAGCAGCAAAAGAAAGAAAGAAAAAAAAATAATTATGTTTGAGGGTGATTCTTAGACTACGGGCACTTTTATGTCCCTTGATCATATTTTATGAAAAAAAGAAAAAAGGGGAAATTTCACACTTTTATAGTTATCTTTACAATGAAAGTGTGTTAAGAAATTTGTCCTAGCAGTCTATGATGACTTTTTCACCTTTTTTCAGCATCATTATTTGCAAATATTGCTGTTTTGTGCTTGTCCCACACCCAGACTTATGATCTTCAATGATAAAAATGAATAGTAAACAAACGTTTTTTCTAATGTTTTAAAATATCTCTGAATAAAATATCAGTAAAATAATCAAAACATAATTGGGGTATTCAATGTCATACAACTGTTGTGATTTTTTTAAACGAAATGTAGTTGTCCCACACTATTGCCGTAATTTCCACCACAACAATAATGTCCCTTTAAAAAGTTTGTTTGAAAGGTTGCGTGGGTAGTTTCTATGGAGATAAACAGTAACATCAGAGCACATGTATATAGCGCCACATCACAACAAACAGTTGCCCCAAGGCGCTTTATATTGTAAGGCAATGGTGTGGTGGAAATTACATTTACAAGGCCAATAGTGCCCGTAGTTAAAGAATCACCCTTGAGTGCATGGCAATTTTTCAACTTCTCCATAGGAGGATTTTGAGGGAAATGTCAGTAAAACTTCCCACACGACTACAGAACTAGAAGAACACTCAAAGTGTGGAAACTTCCACCAAGGTACAGCAGTCCTCTGTTTATATTCTCTCTCTTGATGGCTTCCTTTTTTGTACCGATTGATCACTTATGTTTGATCCTGATTTATAATTTGACCTTGAGCTTTGATCCTGATTAAGCCTGCTGACAGGTAGTCGTAGGGTTTTTTGTTTCCATCTGTATTTGTGTGCCATTAATAAAGTATCTCAAAAAGTAATTGAGAAATTTTATCCAAATTTTGTGCATTAGTTAAGTTTCACGCAATGATGAACCCATTAAATTTTCATGTTCAGGGTCATGAATAGGGGTTGGACTCCCAATTTGTGGATCTGGGTTTGACCCTCAGCCACATGTACCAGCCTTGGCAGGAGGAACCAATCTGTGAGGGACTGGCGTCCCAGCCAGTGGAAGTCAAAGACTCTCATCCTTTGCGTGTTATGGAATCTGGAGATAAGTACCAGTGTCGCACACTGAACGGCCCCCCGTAAAAATCGGTCCCCCCTAAAAATTGGTCTGCCCTGCCTTCACTGCGCAGGCATCATTTCAGAGTGTCACCGATTATCATCTTGTTTCTGCTTAAAACTGACTTTAGAATGATCTGAGGTATTAATTTGTCATCTGATGGTTAATAATCACATTATTCCCTTTGATTGCTTTGGGTTTAGGGAGTCAGACTCAGAGAGTCAGTCTCAGACATACTGCTGTGGCTCTCTGATTGCTCTCCTGTCTTTTATTATGAAATAATGCTGAATTTATATGGAAATGATTGTTGTACAAAAGTTTCAGATATCTGTCGCTGAGATAGATGATGACTGGAGCGCAGTTTGAAGCAGAAACAAGGCGATAATTGGTGAATTGCTGACAACACTCCGAAATCATGCATGCGCAGTGAAGGTAGGGCAGACCGATTTTTAGAGAGGCCCGTTCAGTTGGCGACACGGGCACCAGGTGGCCTCAGGACCTGTGCAGCACTTACAGATAGATAGTATGAACATTTTCTCAGGTTCTTCACTCATGAATCAGAGGCAACAGACTCAGTAACTATTAGACACGTGTCATTGGTCACTTTTTGGCATTTAGTACTGTTTTCCACATTCTTCTGTTTTTTTTCATTATTCCCAATTTACTATTATTATTATTATTATTACTTTGACATTTAATCTGTGTTCATTTCCTATAGATGTGATTGCTTGGTTGCCTTTATAACTGCTGTTACAGCATTACCTTGTCGCCAGATTGTTTGGGTTCATCCTGCTCTCTCGCATTATATTCCTGGTGTTCTTCCAGTGTTTTTGCTTCTCAATTATTATTCTGAGTTTATGCCTGCCATCTTGGATCTCCTTGCGTGGTATGATGAATCTATTTGCACTGACCTACTACTTGCATTTCTGAATAACTCCTCTGCTGCTTCCTCAGAAAGACTGTTGCTTGATGGACTGATTACCAGTGTACCTGACAACAGCCTGTTTAATATCCAAACCTGTTTGCCTGCTGATATACGAGGTCTGTTAGAAAAGTATCCAACCTTTTTATTTTTTGCAAAAACCTTATGGATTTGAATCACGTGTGATTGCATCAGCCAAGCTTGAACCTTCGTGCGCATGTGTGAGTTTTTTCACGCCTGTCGGTTGCGTCATTCGCCTGTGAGCACACTTTGTGGGAGGAGTGGTCCAGCCCCCTCGGCGGATTTTTATTGTCAGGAAAATGGCTCAGCGACTGCCGCTTTGCTGCATCAAAATTTTTCAGAAACTGTGAGAGACAGCCAGGTGGAAACCATTTGGAAAATTCAGATGGCTTTCGGTGAAGATCTTATGGGCATCACACATATTAAGGAGCATTACAACCGGATTAAAGACGGCCCACAGCGGCTGAGGGCGCGCCGCGCTTCGAGCGGCCATTGACAGGCTGAAACGACCAGATCATTTCCAAAGTGAAGGTTGTGTTGATAGGGGACGTCGTCTGACTACCAGAGAAATGGCAAGAGATGTGGAAATAGCACTTTTTCAGCACATTACAAGGTTACAGGAGATTTTGTAATGAAAGACGTGCGACGGAATTCGTGTGTCAGGACGGAGCCGCGTAATGGCGCAGAACAAAAAGCACCTCCATGTTGGAAGTCTCACGGGACATGTTTAGCTGTTCCACAATTCGGAAGATTCAGACGGCTTTGGGTGGCTTTTCAGTCGAGTGAGTATCCGAGAAATTGTTGAAGAGCTGAGCATGTCACATGTCCTGTGAAACCAACACGGAGGTGCTTTCGTTCCACGCCATTAGTGGCTCTGTGATGAATTCCTCTGCTCCTGTTTTCATGACAAAATCTCCTTTAACCCCTTAACGCCTATTGTCGCATATATGCGACAATATTTGACTCAAATATGCAACATACCAAATTGACCAGTATGTCTGTTGTTGCATATTTGCAACATACCAGTATTATTATTATAACATTATAACATAAATTATTGCCAAAATACCAAAATTACTATTTATTTTTTGTTCAAAAGTGAAATTAATAATCTCAATGTTATTTACCATCTACTTAAAGGCAAAAACACACACAAAATATTTTTTTTACATACAGCTATATAAATTCAGGCGTTAAGGGGTTAACAGTGGAATGTGCCGGAAAAGTGCTGATGTCCACCTTTTCTGCCATTTCTCTGGTAGTCAGACGACGTCTCGGATCAACAGAGCATTCAGTTTGGAAATGATCTGGTCGTTTCAGCCTGTCGATTGCTGCTCGGAGCGCGGCGCGCCCTCCGCCATTGTGCACCGTCTTTAAACCGGCTGTAACACTCCTTAATCTGTGTGATGCCCATGAAATCGTCCCTGAAAGCTGTCTGAATTTTCCGAATGGTGTCCACCTGGCTGTCTCTCATAGTCTCTGGAAAAATTTGATGCAGCGCTGCTCCAGCCGTTCAGACATTTTCCTCACAATGAAAATCCGACGAGGGGGGTGGACCAGTGCTCACTCAAAGCCTGCTCACAGGCGAATGACGCAACCGACAGGCGTGAAAAAACTCACGCATGCGCACGAAGGTTCAAGCTTGGCTGATGCAATCACACGTGATTCAAATCCATATGGGTTTTGCAAAAAATAAAAAGGTCGGATACTTTTCTTTTGTCTTCCATCGTTGTGGTTCTCTGCATTGGGGTTTTCTGTCTAAGCCATTACAATATGTTTAAAAAGTCATATGTATGGTTTCAAAAAAAAAAAAAAAAAAAAAAAAAAAAATCACATTTGACCTTGAAGGTCACAATCAAATTTGCTCAAATTTTCATCTTTATTATATATGAACAGTTCCAGATACGCCCATGATTACTATTAGACACAGACAGGAAGTCAGATGATAGCTTATGATAATAAAATTTTAATTTGCTCTTGAGTGACCTTGAACATACTCAAGATACAGCATCGCTCCCATTGTGGGCTTTGCACGACTTCATTCCGGTGGCGTACAGAAGAAAGATGTCAAAAAAAAAAAAAAAAAAAAAAAAAAAAAAGTGTCCCTGTCCAAATACTTATGGACCTAGCAGTCAATGGGGAGCAGAATGTAGAGCATCAAACTGCACAGAAGTCTCATGATTTATGTGAGAAAAGTTCTTTCAGAACAAGTGTAGGATTCTTAAAAAAGGTAATTGTGGAGCTGGAGACAGAAAGTGCACACGTGAGACCAACATCATAACCACGCACAAAAAAAAAAAAAAAAAAATCACAAAAAGATATGCGGGTGTCAGGGAGCGCCAAAATGATATTTAAAGCACACAGCTCATGCATATGAGTTGTGTGCTTTAAATACACACACGTGCACATACACACATCCTGTGCACATGAACGCACCGCTCCAAGTGTGTGCATTGACTGTACGCGCTGCCTGTGTGTGTCTTGCACACTGTGCATATCTTTGTTCGAGAAGAGTGTGCATGAGTCACCGCTGTCTTTAGCCTGAGGCTCAGCAGCCAGCCAGCTGAAGGAGAGGATGCATGTTTTATTTTAGCCTCTCTAATATGCCGTGAAGAAATCATTATCATGAAACATGTTGTATTCCACAGCCTCCATTGTTTAACATGGCGCAGTTGATGCGGATAGCTTGTTCCGTCCCCATCGCGGTCACAGAGATTATTGGACGTGCCGTGATTAGACATGGCTTTTGTTTTTGCCAGCGAAGCTGTATGTGGCTGCATGAACCCTCCTTGGCGAGCGAAGGATGTTGTCTTTGCTGTCACACACATACCAGCCCTGACCATAGGGGACAGGTGCAAGGAGCATGGCTGATTGAGGGTGCAGAAGCACGCTGTGCATGTCTCCACTCGCCGTGAATACTAAGGATTATTCACACAGTATCAGCTCCCTTTGAGAAGAGCGGTGAACAGAGCGTGGGAGTGCTTCTAATGCCCTCCAATGTCATCAACATGTCCTATTTCAATTAAAAAAAGATAAAAAAAACAGCTCTGCCCTTTGACAGACTGATGTCCTATCTGCGGTGTACCCTGCCTCACGCCCTATGCCTGCTTGGATAGGCTCCAACCCCCACCGTGACCCCTGATTTTTTTTAAAGCAGTTATAAAAAATGAATGGATGAAAAAACACCTCTTGCATCTGGTCAGGTGGACAAACCAACCTGCTTCAGGTGTCAAGGTCAGTTGAATAGAGAAGGTGAGTCTGAAATGAATTTCTAAAACCCATATATGCTAGTATTTTTAAGCACTGGCCCTATTAGCCACCAAACCCCTACATTTAATGGCCAGAGTACTATATCCATGAACCGAACACCCCTCAAGCATCCACCCACCGCTTTTTTTTTTAATGAAGGTTGTTTAAATGTCCAACCTAAATTTAACAAATTTTGTGACCCCAACACACTGTAAAACCTAAAAATAGTGTGTTTTGACTAGGTTTTTGTCGTTGATTAGCTGTAACAGCTTCATCAGTGTGTGCTGGTCCAGCCCAGTCTCATGTTTTTTTGTTCTCCCGTCACAAAATGATTCAAATTTTAGTGATGGGACTTTTTTTTAAAAGCTCACTATTACTAACCCTACTCCTACCCCCAACCCTAACCTTAACCATAACCACCCTGATCCCCTCACTGCACTTTTAATTACATGCAGTCTAGAGCCCGACCGATACGGATTTTTTGAGGCCGATGCCGATAATGATATTTGGATGAAAAAAAATGCCGCTAATCAATAAAACGGCTGATTTGCCGATAGCCGATAAATCAGCCGATATTATTGTTATTATTTTTTTTAATGAATAAAATGTTCTCTTTTGGACCCTTAACAAAAAAGCTATGAGCTAAAAGCTGAAGCTTTGTCCTCATATTGATTCACTTTATAACAGAGAGGAATTTTCAAGTTCAAAAAATGCAATCAAGAGTTAAACCTTTGTGAAATTAGCAAATACATATCCATAAAAAGAGTTGTGAAATATATCTGATATTGTACCTCTTGTTGCTGCAACTTAGATATACTGTAGGTTCAGGATAAGGATATAGATCCTTATAAACTTACTTGTATGCTTTTGTCAGCCGATCAGTGCAGTGTGACGGTGAACTACGGGGGCCGGTGATGAACACATTTAAGCAGGGGTGTAAGCAGCTCTCAGTTGAATGGTGTCAGAGCTCCATCTACTGGACAAACGGTGCAAGGACATTTTACATTGCTGACACAAGCATTATTTCAGTAACTGTTCTGTTTATGAGAAATTATCGGCGTTCTATCAGCAAAATTTCGGCCGATAGTGAGTACTTTGAAAAGGGCTCATATCGGCCGATAATATCGGCCTTCCGATATATCGGTTGGGCTCTAATGCAGTCGTCACAGAATGAATTAGAATGAATTTGTGCTGCCATGACGAACATTTTGCACTTTTTGTGACATTATGACAAACCAATAGATTAATGTATATTTCGTGCTGCTGAATCACTACAATCCGTGAGACTGGGTTGGATGGTCAGTGTATACTGGGTAATTGTTTTGCATAAGGTTGTGCATTGTGTTGCAGTACAAGAGTAGCGTGCAAGGCGGAATGGATTGGGCACTGAATGGGTGAGTTATATGGAATGAAATTAGACATTTTATATATGGAAGGGTGGAGATTCTGACAAATGGAATTTCTCTTTTCAGGGAAAATTTCACGCGTGAGACCCAGGGTGTTCCGACGCATGGATGCGGTATAAATTTGGGGGCCCAAACATAAACTAATGCAAAAACAATTCAGGCAAAAGCAGTTTCATACAAATTCTTTCTTAAATGTGATCTTTCAATAAGTGAAACTTCATAAGCAGAATGAAAATCTATGATTATTTATTTAAAGCTACACTCTGTAGGATTTAGTATCATCTGGTGGTGAGGTTGCAAACTGCAATTTTGTAGCTGTTGCTTTTTGGATGTTGTGGGTTCATGCTCCCTTACCTTCTCTTGTGACAAGCAATATGTATGATCCTCAATTTGACAAAAATCAGGGTTTGCAAACTTATTAGCCTGAACTAGCAAAGAGTAGATAGCGCTGAGAGGAGCAGCCATTCCTCTTCTTTTTCTTTGTTCTTCCCGCCATGAGTACTTTTTTACTTTTTTTTAATTTTTTTGTCGTGTTGTCTCCGGTGGTGAACAAAAGGGTGTGCCACTGTGCTGCAGACAGCAGTAAAAATCTGAAGAAGGTCTCCGTTTTTCATGAAATATGTATCTGAAGGTAAGCGTGGCTACTTTTGGCTTTTTGTAATTTATCGTGGAAAATGTATTTCTACATTAAACAATAAATGTGAATATAATACAATTCCCATGGAAAAGTGTAAATATTAATGTATCTATAGATAGATAGATAGATGTCCTGTCTCCATTTAAAAAAAATGGAGCAGCCACTGTGTGCATTTGAAACCTGATTACCCAGCTGTCAGTCTGAATAAAGCCCGGCTTTGGGATCCTTCCGTCCTCTGATCCTCACTGTGGGACAGGGCTGGTCCTCTTCTCGAGTCTGATAACAACCTCGGAACACGACGGTGTCCACAAATCTACAGTGCAGGGAGGGCATCAGATCTCGGCTCTGCGTGTAAGAGAATCTAAATGTGTTTGTTGGCTTGCACAGAGCTTTTGTTCAGTTTCTTTCAGATGGTGATTTTGAGTTTGCGTTAGTTTTTGCTGTAATCAGGCAGCAGGCTGTGCCTGTGGCATGTGCCGCTTGCTTCTTTGCAGCAGTGAATGTTTGTGTGCATGTGTGTTTGCACATGAATTCATGTGCATTTGCGGTCTTACTGGAATTCTATCAGGAATATTACCTTTGGGAATGTTGTACTTGCAGATTCATACCAGGTTCTAAATGAGTGATTTTACAAAAAAAAAAAAAAAAAAGAAGATTAAAAAAATTGACAGCAGCAGACAGGATGAAGAGGGAAAGTGTTTTGTTATCAAGGGTCATCCACAGGACGCAATGAGTGGGTGGAGCTTTGCGATTGTTCCTGCGCGCTGACACGTGCTCCCTCTCCTTCCAAACAGGACCACTTGTATGAATTGGAGCTCAGTTTGTGCAGAAGAGTCACCATCCAACTGCAAAGCTTCATTCAAAGCATCAAACCTCCAGACTGATCAGTGTCCAAACGAGCCCGCATCCAGCAGGAAACGTGCCATACTGAGGCAGTAACACAACAATGGCAGAGTGCACACTCGGTGACAACACGGCAAAGGTGATCCAGATTCCTCAGGCTCACATCAAGAAGTCGAACCAAGCTTCAGACGAGCCAGCGCTGATGGTGGTCAAAGCCAGACCTGTTGACTTGGGGCTGATTCGCAGTTTGTCCAAGTCAGACTCCGACTTGTTGGCCTCACCTAGCGGGGAAGAGGAAGGCGGCCGAGCTGGCTGCGGTGGATCTGTGTCTACGGAGCGTTTTCCCTCCTTTTCCTCAGAGTGGGATGAGGTAATGCTCACACTGTGTGGATAGTAACAAGTGGGAGCGTTTGAGGGAGTGGCACTACTCATGTTATGCCTGTACAGGCTTTCAACTGCAGTGTGTGTGTTTATTTTCTAAAGTGTGTTATACCCTCAAGAGAGTGTGTGTGTGTGTTTGTTTCCAAAGTGTGACAGTGAGAAAAGAGGCCGATAAGGGAAAGCAACTGAGGATGAGCCTGGAATAAAGGCAGATTACGGGGACGGGTGATGCAGCTGAGAGAGAAAGAGAGGCGGGAGGGAGTGTGAGAGCGATGCAGCTGAAGCACTGATGGAGTGTAGTAACTTTACCCAGGCTGTCAGCATAGTATGCCCACGGCAAGTGCTTGAATGCATGAATGGCTTGATCACTTGCACCGACCTCCCTGTAGCAGCCCTGGCATCCAAGACTAATTGGGATAGTGCTGTCATTCCACATCCACTCAGTACATATCTCAGAGGCCGACCCACGCTCCCACTGTCTCCTCCTGCACTCCTCCGGCTCCTTTGCTCTGTCTTATGCCATCTACTTTCAGACCACTGTCCCAGCCCTCCTCCACCCCCAAATTCTTTCATTTGGGGGGCTTGTTTGGAGGGGTGATGGGGGTATAAATTCCTATATCGATGTCAAAGTTTCTGAAATTAATAAAAAACAATTACCAGTTCTGTTTAAATATCTTAAACCCCACGAGGACAAATGAAGCAAAGATGATGGCAGAGGCAGTGTTTGGTCTTGGGGTTGGATTATATGATGGTTTTTCTTTTATTATTTTCAGACGGAAGCACTTCTGACACTTTCTGCACGGTGCTTGCTCTCTGTCATAAAGATAAAGATCACATCTAGACTCGCTTAGGTATGGCAAGTGCAATATCTTGTCATACCCATCTTATGTCCTCTGCAGTGAGATCATTTCCACGTTGTTCTTGTTGTTGTGACTTTTTTCTCCCGTCCCTGAGCAGGTAGCTCAGTGGGAGAAGATGTTGGGCTACCAATATGTAGCCCTGGGTTTGATTCCCCAGTCATGCTACTTGTTTGTGTCCTTGGACAAGCACTCCATCTGCATTGTCTCAGTCCACCCAGGGGTATACATCTTGGATGGGGCAGACTGGTGACCAGAGGTGGGTAATCCCGGTTTTGATGACTAAAAGTCCTGCCATTTATTGCTTCTACCTGTGTGCCTAAAACAAGTGATTTCTACCTGCTCCAAGAGATGAACTATCAGCTGGTTCAATGGGTCGATGGAACAAACATGTGGTCGCGATTACCCACCTCTACTGTTGACCCATCCAGATGGAGGCATAGGCTCTTATTCACTTCACATTGTGGAATCTGGGTACTGGCACCAATGGGACTCCAGTGTCTATAAAGGTCTTCTTGTGACATGGCTGTCACAAGACCATCAAAATCGATTCCCCAGTCATGGTACTTGTCGTGCTACAAAATTAATCAAGACCATCAAAATCTGGAGGTCCCTCAGCCGCACTCCACAAGAGCAACTGTGGGTTTCGTGACTACTTTGCAATGGCACATATGTGGTCTATATTGGAGCAATTTCAAGTCCAGGACCATCCTGGGACTATCTTGTCTTTGTGTGTAGGGGTTGTAGCCCATTGGCCAAGCAGGTTTTTGGTACCACTTAAGGTGACTAAACGACACTTAGAATCCAGCCTCAGTGTACCATGGCCTACACAAAAATGTATGATAGCCATCCCAGGGTGGTAGCTGTAGCCAGGTAGGGGTCAACAAGGAATTACACAGAGGTCAAAATTTAAAAATGCTCCAATCACACTGAAAACTAAATCACATTATTTGTCTGATCATAACAATTTTAAAAAGTATAGTTTGGACTATCTATGATGGAATGTTCTGGAGTTATGGGGTAAAAACATAAAAAATGGTGACCAAGGTCAAGTTCAGTGTGTACAAGGGACAAAAGTTAAAGTTTCTCCAATTTCAGTAAAAATGATGCAAATTTTGGTTTGGGTTAATAGGGATCTAATAAGGAATGGTTTGTACCATGTGTCTTTCTTAGTTATCATGTTACACCTGCCACGTGTCATAGAATCCAACCTTGTTTGACCTTTACTTGGAGACCAAACATTCAACACAGTCAAAACTGTTCCATTTATTAATCCTTTTATTTCAACCAATAATTTGCATTCAGTGGTACCGATTAGGTCAAAATTGATGACTGGCTCATGGACGACTGGACTTGTGTCGGGGTTGGTGTGACCGTGCTGACATCCATATATGCAATTTTAGTCTATTTTACTGGGACTCATCATAGTCAACCAACAGTTGTTTTTACAAGACCCCAGTAAGGGCAGACTTTGTCCTTTGTGGGCTCCTGTCATAGTTTTGTACTGATATTGTTGTGAAAGTGTAGGAACACGAACCCACAACAGGGGGCGTTAAATGAACGGGCAATGGATAAGCCAAACAGTAACAAATTAATGTTGTAAATTGTGCACAACGGAATACAGACAACAATCAGTTTGGGACTGTAGTCAATTACACGTTGGGTGACGTGTGGGCAGGCTTGAGGATAGGAGACGCCCGTCCAGAACCGAGCCGGATCCCACACGGCCCTCACCGCCAACGGATCTGAAGAACACCGGAGCCGCCAAGTCCTGGGTCCCCAGGTGGTCACCATCTCCAGCTGTCAGACCTGGTACTGCTGGCAGAGAACAGAAACAGCACAGGTGAGTGTGAGTACGCACACTCAGTAATCCCACAGTCTGTGTTCTTTTGGGAGGGAGCACCTCCACCTCCAGTCACACACTCGTGAGCTCCTGTCTAATCACTTATCTGGTTGGGGTGTGAAGCGAAGCCGTCGCTGATCACAGCAAACGCCAATCCCACAGATATGGCAACACCACAGGAAAACAGCTGCAAAGAAGTTCAGACTATTAGTCAGTGTTAAATACAGCAGAGAATATTACCTCCAAGGTAGCTGATTTCTCGGCGGGGAGGTGGAGTTGCAGTCCGGCCTTTATGGTGGTGGTGATGTGGATGAGTGACAGCTGGTGCTGATGACGAGTGACAGCTGTCACTCCCGGTTGCTATGACGCCCTCTCGTGCTTGAAGCCCGCACTTCAAGCAGGGCGCCATCTGGTGGTGGTGGGCCAGCAGTACCTCCTCTTCAGCGGCCCACACAACAGATATTGGCTTCTGTGTCCTGAACATTTGTGGTTTTATTCTGATCATGCTCCCTTTACCATTGGTTTTGTTTTCTATTTATCATTCATTTTTTTGTGGTCTTCTGTTGGTGATTTTGTAGTTTCTGGTTTTGTTTCATTTACCTTCTGTGTTTTGTAATCTGGTTATGTTACGTTAGTTAGTTATTGCATTCTGTGGTTATTATTTACTTTGTTTTGTCCTTCATTGTATTATCTGTATTCTGTAATCTCTGGTTTTGTTTTCTGTTTCGTCAATAGTTTGTGTTGCCATCGTATTATTGCTTATTGTATTTACATTTATACTTTTGCCTGTGTCAGTTCTGTTCTAGTTTTGGTCATAGTCATTAATTTTTCTTGCTGTTCTCCTTTTAGGCTTCTCACTTTATTTCCGAATTTTGTTTTGTTCACGTTAATTATTCTTTGTCTTGGGCACGTCGTGTTTTTCACCCTTGGTTTTTTTTCACTTATTTCTCTTCCTTTGATCCGCTTTGCTTTTTGTCTCACTTAGCTCTCTTGCACTTGCCTTTGTGCTTCTCAGTCATGCCCCTTCCAGAATCTTCCTCACACCTTTTCCACGTTCATGCCCTGATTACCCTGCCCATTATTTAAACCCTCACAGTCCCATGGTTCCCTGCCAGATTGCCAATTTCATGTCACTTTCCTGTTTTGTCCTGTTTTCTGCCTGCCGGTATTTTGACCTTGCCTTGTCTTTGACCTCGAGTTTGTCTTTGCCTCTGAACGCCACCACACTGTGTATTTTGACCTCTGCCTGTTTTTTGGAGCACGACTCAGCTCCTCGTACCTTCACCACGCTGTTGGACTTCCCGTGTATTGACTCCTTGACTGTTTACTCATTAAACCTTGTTTTTTTCCTTACACCATCAGTTGTGAGAGTTTGCATTTGTGTCCATCCCAATTTGAGCCATGCACTAAGCGTGATACAGACATATGATATGGACATCACATAGACAGGAGACTGACAAGAGAACCATGCTTTGCTTCTTTTATGTTATGTCCCATAGCCATCAGTAATATCGATCCAGTGGTTTCATTGACCCCGTCACCTTGGACAAGACGACTAGTAATCCCAGAATTTAGATATGGTGAGATGGAGTCCAGCTTGGCTTATACTAACATATATTTAAGGTTGAGGGGAATTTAATGCAAGTCTATATTAGTCATAGGAAAGAGATGACAGATGAATCTTTAATATAGATTTGAATGAATCCTCAGAATCAGACTGAGTATTGCCAAAACAGATGGCTACCCAGCTCAGTCTGGTGTGCTTGAGGTTTCTTCCTATAATCAAGGAATGCCTAAGGGAGCTATAATTAGGGAGGGGTGTTATTTCAAAGATTTTTGAAATCTATAAATTTTTGCATGGAATATGGAAATATACATGGAATAAACCATAACAGTATAATTTTTGGGTCATTTGGTTCCAAAAACCCATATCGACGGAGCGTTTAAAAATTTCAAGTTACGCGTGTGTCGTATATGTGCTGTTGACGTAGAAAGCCACTCTGTTGCTTATAATTAGTTCATTGTGGCCACATCATTCTTTACATGTGATGATTATACTCAACTGATGTTCCTGAAATAAAAACTACATAGATTTTGTTTGTTACAATTGATCGTAACATACGTATGTACTGAAATTTGTTTTTTTTTTTGTCAATTACTCTTAAAAAACACCTTATTGTTTACTATAGAAGTTGAATATAAACTTGGGGTCAAGCAACATTTGGAGCCAAATTTCAAGTCTCTAGGTGCAGCGGTTCTCAAGATATGACATTTTCGTCGATAGTTTTGGCGATTTTTGAACCCGATATCTTCACTGGCTCCGTCCATATGGGTTTTTGGAACCAAATGACCCAAAATGTATCCTGCTATGGTTTATTCCGTGTATATTTCCATATTCCATGCAAACATTTATAGATTTCCAATTTTTTTGAAATAACACCCCTCCCTACTATATTCCTTACTGCTTTTACCAATGTGCTTGCTCAAGGGGTGGGTAAGGTCTAAACAGTCCGATTCTGTAGAGACTTTCAAGTCCAGACTTAAGATGCACTTACAGTTGTACTCAAAAGTTTACACACCCTGGCAGAAATGTAGTGTTTTTTTGGCCATTTTTCAGATAATGCAAATGATAACATAAAAACTTTTTTCACTCACAGTTAGTGGTTGGGTGAAGCCATTTATTGTCAAACAACCAGGTTTACTCTTTTTAAATCATAATGACAACACAAACTACCCAAATGACCCTGATCAAAAGTTTACATACCTCTGTTCTTAATAACATATACTGCCCTCTTTAACATCAACGACAGCTTGGAGTCTTTTGTGGTCATTGTAGACGAGGCTCTCTGATGGTAAAGCTGCCACTGAATATGTCTCTGACTTTATGGTAAATCTGCATGGAGTAGACAGTTCTCAAAAACTGAGTGACTGTGCAAGAAGTAGAAGAGTGAGGAAAGACACCCAGACAACCCAGAAGAAGTTATAGGCTTACATGGCTGATTGGAGAAATTATGCACAGTGCAAGCTTTACATTTTTTATCACCAGTTATCCGTCTTCATGATGAAGTGGAATAGAGGAGGATTTTCTTTAAAAGAAGACCTGAAAGTTTAGCTACAAATTGCCAGAAGGTACATCTGAGATGCAAACCTGGATTTGATCTGTTTTGGTGAAAGAAAATCCTTCTCTGCTCTACTCCACTATGAAGCAAAGAGTAGTGATGCAAAATGCAAAGCTTGCACTGTGCACAATTTCTCCAATCAGCCACGTAAGTCTATAACTTCTTCTGGGTTGTCTGGGTGTCTTGGTGGCTTTCCTCACTCTTCTCCTTCTTGCACAGTCACTCAGTTTTTGAGAACTGTCTACATGCAGATTTACCATAAAGTGCCATATTGTTTGTATTTCTTTGTAATTGATGTAAATAAAGTCGGAGACATATTCAGTGGCAGCTTCACCATCAGAGAGCCTCGTCCACAATGACCACAAAAGACTCCAAACTGTCGTTGATGTTAAAGAGGGCGGTACATGTTATTAAGAACAGAGGTATGTAAACCTTTGATCAGGGTCATTTGGGTAGTTTTTGTGTTGTCATTATGATTTAAAAAGAGTAAACCTGGTTATTTGACAATAAATAGCTTCACCCAACCACTAACCATGAGTGAAAAAATTTTTGTGTTATCATTTGTATTATCTGAAAAATGGCCAAAAAAAACACTAAACGTCTGCCAGGGTATGTAAACTTTTGAGCACAACTGTAAGTGCATCTCAAGTCTGGACTTGAAAGTCTCTATAGAATCTGACTGTTTTATTGATGCAGGGAGATCATTCCACAGAACAGGGGTATCCTGTGAACGCAAAGCCTCGGCCGGTACGTAGGGTTTAATTAGGTCAGCTAGGTAGGCAGGTGCCAGTCCGTGAACATTTTTATAGACTAGTAGCAGAACCTTTAAAATCTGATCTCACTGGGACAGGAAGCCAGTGAAGAGACGCCAAAATGAGTGTAATGTGGTCAAACTTTCTGCTTTGTGTCAAAAGTCTGGCAGCAGCATTTTGAACAAATTGGAGACCCCTAATGCTGGACTGCGGTAAACCAGAAAGTAGAATATTGCAGTAGTCCAATCTAGAAGAGACAAATGCATGAATCAGGGTCTCAGCATCCCATCAGCCAGATGGGATGAATCTTCACTATATTTCACAGGTGGAAGAAAGCAGCCCTCGTAATATTTCTAATGTGGAGGTCAAAGGACAATGTAGGATCAAAAATTACCCCAAGGTTCCTCACTTTGTCAGTGTGATGTATGACACATGAGCCTAGGCTAAGTTAATTGGTCAGATTGATGCCGATGTCTCACTGGACCAAGAACCATCATTTCAGTCTTATCAGAGTTTAAAAGTAGGATGTTACAACTTATTAAGTTATTTCACACTGTATAAATAAATATAATTTAACTGAACTGAAAAGCAAACGAGGGGTGTCACTTTGATCTGCTTTGGCATTGTCCTCTTTTATCTACTGCAGAGGACAGCATCACTCACAGGTGAGGCTATCACGAGCCCACAGTAAAATACCTAAACCAAGCTGTTATACCGTCAAGAGCTACATTTCAAAGCTGAGTATTTGCCGTAGTTGCTGTCCCACGCACAGGTCATGGGTTCCCGTTTGCCAGAATCTTGTTTCAGCTTCATATGGACATACGGCATCACCTCAGAATACTTGAACTTTAACTTGGCCTTGTATGCTGTGTATGTCATCCCATCTGTCTGCTCCACCCCCTTGACCTCTGACAGGGTTGTTTATTCAGGCCATGTTGGGTGGCGCATCCTGTCCTCAAGAGCATCCTGTTTTGCAGCTCCTCCCGAGTGTCTGTTTGTCTTCCAGAACCTGAGGGATTTGTTCGGTTTGGGCGGCCTTTTCTGTTGCCAGCAAACATGGAATCTGTCATTAAACATACACATATCAACACCTCTTCTGGACTGGAGCTTATATACTTTCTTTTTAAATTATGCATCAAAAAAGCGCTATTTCTGTTTTAAAATGCACTTTTTGAGTTTCATTTGACAATGTCTTAGATGTTCACTGTCATCTTCACTTTCATCGCAAAGGAACATCCTTGATTGTTTTGTTTATCAAATGAGTTTCATGGCACACTTCTGTTCTTGTAGATTTTAACACATTGAATCCAAATAGGCTTGTTGTGGGTCATGAATTCCTGCCGTTTATGAGAAAAATGCAGTTAAAATAATGAAAGGACCAGGTAGAAACCATCCCATAATACAGTGCAATATCACACTTTTGTGGCTTGGAGTGTAAAATATGTAAAGCTCCCAGCAGGTAAAAAAAAAAAAAAAAAAAAAAAAAAGAGTACAGAAGAATTGATGAAGTCACTTTTTATTCCTCAGCACTTCAATGTTCCACCAACATTATATGACGGTGATCACACCAGAAAGTCAAAATGAGAAGCTCATCCTCAAGATACTGACAACTCATTTATGCAAACAGTTTATTTACAGCCTTTTCATATTTTGCTCACATTTAGTTTCCAGCTTTCTTTCAATTCAATTTTTCAATTTTTCAATTTATTTTCATTTATATAGCGCCAAATCACAACAAAGTTGCCTCAAAGCGCTTCGTCATACAACTGCTTCCTTTTAACAATCTGCTTAAATTAATTCTTGGTCACACACAATTTTATATGCAAAGAAGAGCAATTTTGTTTTGAAATTTTCACTTTGTGACACACATGAAACACACTTTACCCATTAAAGTGTAACTGCCCTGAGATTTTCATCAGCAGCATTTAAGCTTTATTTTACGGTGGCTGGGAAGTGCAAAAACACTTTTACAAATGGCAGAACACTTACAAGAAGTCCTGGAACAAATTTACAAATGACAGATTCTGACAGAAGGGGAATGTACCAAATGCTAAACATGATGGAAGGGGGATTTCTGTCATTTGATACATTCCCCTTCCATCAGAATCTGTTTTTGGTACATTCCCCTTCCATTAGAATCTATCTTTTGTAAATATGTCTCAGAATTTCTTGTAAAAGTGTTCTGCCAAGTGTTTTTGCACTTCCCATCCAGGTAAAAGTTTGTGCCTGCTGTATATGGAATTCTTTCCAATGTGTGAGATTTTAATGTCCACTCCACTGAGAATTTTTTTATGTTTATTATTATTATTATTATTATTATTTATTTTTTTTTGGGGGGGGGGGGGGCTGACATTAAAGTTTTCCTCATGAATATGGACAGAACCAAATTGCATAAACGGCAAAAAAGACAGCAAAGCCTCATTGAAATAATAAAATAAAAGCTGAAAATAAGGCCAGCTGGGACTGCATGGTACACTGTAAAAATTACCAAGGTGATTCAACATAAAAACTTAAGTTGCCCAGTTAGCAAGTTATATAACTTACCTTCCTGAGTTGAATAAAAGCTTTTCTTTAAGTTGACTTTACTTAAGCTGGTAAAGGCCCAGTTCCACTGCCATTTAGGATGATTTGCATATGAATTGCGTGCATAATTGGTTCATATTTGCTAAACGTCTGCAATATCTGTGAAACATGCTTGTATAAGTCGTCCAACAACTGCACACGTCCGCAATTATCTGCAGAGGCACGTTTTTCCGTTGCCAGGATTTTTGAGCTGCATAAAATTTTGGCTGCGGATGACATCCGCCTTACATACTCAATACATACTCAATACATACTCAATACATACTCAATCTATGTGCTGTATATCCGCCGTTATCCGCTGATATCTGCAACTGATGGGGTATTGCGGCTTGGCAGCGGACTGGGACAGTGTGTAAAATGGATATATTGTGTGCCTATCATGTCCACATCACAAACTAAAATAAGATGTAGCGACTGTATACAGAGTGGCCACGAATAAAGCCGTTTGTATTACGTCAGCTTTCCATCTGATTTGCGGACAATTTGCGAATGCACAACAGCCACTCCACGTAAACCCAAAGTACCATGGCAGACATCAACATACCTGCCAGTCAGTGCCAGTCCAGCTGTGGAGACGTACAGATGTAGTTATGGATCCCCAAAAACGCCATCCAACAACATAAAGGCGCACTGACACGAGTATGTTTTGCTTCACGCAGCAGCACGACCTGCGTCCTGACGATCCCACCCGCTGTGTTCACAGCTGGATGCCGTTCTTTCTTCTACCGGCTGCCACGCGCTCTGCGCTGGACGCTGTGTATATAAAATAATTATTTTGTGGCGGATTAATCATGTTTTCTGCAAACTCACCGTTGAAAATGGCGCTAATCACTTCCTGAATCACAGAGGAGGCTGCAGCTTGACGACCCGTTCACGCACACGCACGTGTGAACCTAACAAGCTGCAGAAAGCATTTCGAGCCAAACAGTATTTATTCCTATGTTTATAACAGATTTAATTTCTTGTTATAATCATTCAGATGAGCTGCGCTCTGATGCGATCCGCTGACGTCACCACTCGCCCTGTTCACTGCTTGTTTACTCCAGTCAACTTGTCCAAGTCCAGCAAATGCTCCAGAGGCTGTGGTGTTGGTGTGAACAGTGATGCCGAAAGGCCCGAGTGCACTTCATTTATGACTACAATGCATATGCCGTGCATCTGCATTGCGCAATGCATTGTCTATACATCTGTAATACCTCCGTGATAATCGCAATGCATCCAATCCATTTGCTCAATACATGCGTTATTCATCCGTGACTGTTTGTCATATATTCGCTGTACATTATTAATATATCCGTAATTCATACTGAGACATCTGTCATTTTTGGCCACTTTTGTTGCGGACAACAACGAACACCCAACATTTGTATAATCAATTCATGCACAATTAATCCCCTCCCCAGTGAGACCAGGCCTTAAGGCAGCAATTGAACGCAAGTTTTTAAGTTGAATCATCCTGATCATTTCTACAGTGTACATTCTGAAAAAGTGTACTGAAACAAAATGCATTTCAGCCAAACTTTAATCATTTTTTTGAACCAACAAATTTAAAAACAGAAATTTTGAAAAAGTACTTGAAAAATACGTTTTGCTTAATATAAGGGAAAGGGACATAGAAGATATTGTCGTGTGTTCACTGCATTCAAGTCATACAGGGGGCTGAAGTATGTGTGCTGAGGGACCAGAAGTGGTGGAGGCAGAACTGTCTTCTCTTTATGCTGACCACCTACTTTCTGAAGCTGAAGTAATTGCAGCTGTTGTTCCCTCACCAGCAAGCGATGGATGAGGAGGAGTTTGCTCTGATGATGTAATGACTGATTTTTTTTGTGAAACATGCATATCAGCTTTGATGTTGTATAGTGATGATGCAGGCACTGTTTCCAAATTGAACCTGAGGGCACAAAGGGACATATTTGGAAGACTGGTATGATATAAGCATTAACCCTTTGAGGTCGATGGATGTTTAGTGGATGTATCCACCTTTGTTTTTCATCACAGAGATTTCGTTCGACCTCTTCATGAAACTATAGACTCTCACCTCTAGTTTTAATCCCTGTTGTAGATGATCTTTTCCTCACATCCCATCCAATTTCATCCATCCATCCATCCATCCATCCATCCATCCATCCATCCATCCATCCATCCATCCATCCATCCATCCATCCATCCATCCATCCATCCATCCATTTTCTTCTGCTTTATCCGGAGTCGGGTCGTGGGGGCAGCAGCTCAAGCAAAGCCGCCCAGACCTCCCGATCCACACACACCTGCCCCAGCTCCTCCGGGGGAACCCCGAGGTGTTCCCAAGCCAGACAAGAGACGTAGTCCCTCCAGCGTGTCTTGGGTCTTCCCCGGGGCCTCCTCCCGATGGGACGTGCCTGGAACACCTCTCCAGCGAGGCGCCGGGGGGCATACGAAAAAGATGCCCGAGCCACCTCTACTGGCTCCTTTCGACATGGAGGAGCAGCGGCTCGACTCTGAGCTCCTCCCGAGTGACTAAACTCCTCACCCTATCTCTAAGGGAGCGCCCAGCCACCCCGCGGAGGAAACTCATCTCGGCCGCTTGTACTCGCGATCTCGTTCTTTCGATCATGAGCCAAATCTCATGACCATAGGTGAGGATCGGAACGTAGATCAATTTTTAAATCGAGAGCTTTTCCCCCCGCTCAGCTCTCTCTTCACCACGACGGTTCGATACAGCGACCGCATCACTGCAGATGCTGCACTGAATCGTTTGTCAGTCTCACGCTCCATCCGTCCCTCACTCGTGAACAAGACCCCGAGATACTTAAACTCCTCCACTTGAGGAGGAGTTTAAATTGGACCCATACTTAAACTCCTCCACTTGACGAGGAGTTTAAGTATGGGTCCAATTTCAATTTATTTCAATTTATATAGTGCCAAATCACAACAGTACTGCCTCAAGGCAATTCACACAAGTAAGGTCTAACCTTACTAACCCCCAGAGCAAGCACACAGGTGACAATGGTAAAGAAAAACTCCCTCTGATGATTTGAGGAAGAAACCTCAAGCAGACCAGACTCAAAGGGGTGACCCACTACTTGGGCCATGTTCCAGACACACTTGACCAGGAAATTTTGGGATTCCAGGACGGGAGGCTTGCAGAAGAAGACGCCCACTCCTACTTCTGGATGGAGCTGCACCTCAAACACAGAAAGAAGAAAAAAACAGAATCAAGCGGCAGAAAGACAACAAATACAGTATAATTTGTCAGCATTAAGCATCAAGAAAAACAGAAAAAATACTAAGGTGATCGCAGGCCACTAGAAGATCCAAGATTCTGGAGGTGGCCATGTGGGTCTGACTCTGTCTCTCTCCCTATCTGACTGCTGCTTCAACAGGCTCATTCAGAGTGCACCATCACTAACCCCCCAAAATAAAATAAAATAAAAACCAAAAACTCTGTCCCATCAGCCTGAAAACACTTTTTATTTAGTCCTACAGACCACTCATGCCGTTATAAAAAACCAAAACATGTAGATAGGCTATTTTCTTTTTACAGGATCTACAAGCCCCTCCCCTAACAGAGCAAATTTGTGATTTCATGATTCAGGTGCACTGGGCAATATTTGGTTATACTCTTATGTAAGCAGGTATTAATTAGTAGGTGCCTGCTGTTTTGAAATCAGTTTTATTTCCTCAGTTTTGAAATCAGAACTGAGACTGGGGCCAAAAATCGTCAATGGGGAGCCGCCTTTAGTGAAACTTGACCCAACTCCATGAACTTCAAACTCGAGCCTATATTTCACGTTTTCTTTTTAGCAATCACAGCCACTGAAGCTGCTTCAGAGCGTCGTGGGTGTCTCGGTGGTTTCCTTCACTTGTCTCCTTTGTGCGCTGTACCATCCTCTTTACATTCCAGATTGATTAACGGAACTCCACTTGAAGTCAACTTTAGACCTTTTATTATCCTGACTAGCCAATGAAAGCCAAGAACAACACATCTGGACGTGAAACAGCTCCAACAGCTAATTGACCAATCGTCCAATCTCAGAGGAGCTTCAGCCACAGTGACTTCCTACTCGGTGTAACATTTTCGAGTGAGTCACAGCGATAGTTTTTGAGTTATCTGAGCTGATGCAGACACATAGACAGACACACAGTACCATCATCCTCCTCTCTGGTGGGAGGATGGTATTAATAGATATGTCATCTAACATTATGGGCTTAGTGTCTCCCCTACATCTGTTCAACACTCCAAAGGCAAAGACTAACACAACATGTTACAGACGCTACAGAGGCTTCATTCTTGTACGTACTCTAAATTTCCAGCGGCATTCCTGGGCTCATTAATTATGCAAGCTTTTAAGTGCATGCAGCACTCTGTGTATGAGTGCACGTGAGGGTGTGTGTGTGCCTTCTTGATATGCTGATTGTGGTTTTAAATAATGAATGGGACAATAATGACAATACCCATATGCAAAGATATAAAACTCTCCAATTGTGTTATTCTGTAATCGACCATACCATATGAGCATTTGTCTGTCTGTCTGTTTGTCTCCTTTGTCCTCTCAAGTCCTTTGGTTGATTTTCACCAAACCTGGTATGTGGTTGTAGATCCTTAATCCAAAGATCAAAATTATGATTACTTGCAAATTACTCTGATATCCACCTAACTTGGCCCACATATGGAAGTTGGCTCTGGAATTAGCCAGGCAAGGTCAAATTTGTGGTTTCAAAGGTTTAAAATGTTACATTTGTCTTTCTAATTTGCACCAAACCTGGTACCCATATGGAGGTAGGTTCTCAAATTACCCAGTTGAGGTAAAATTTGCCAAAAATCATTCACTGGGGCCAAGATCATGTCTACCTGTCTGTTTGCTGGCCTACTGTTCCAGCATCCTTTTTCTAATTTCTTAGTATGAGGGATGATTGAAAAGTTTTGAGCCTGACAAATATTAGGGTGAGGTTCTCCAGCTTTTGTATTCTGAGAAACCGACAGTTCTCTTCAGAATGTGTGAAATTTTGTCTTACTGGGTACAATGTTGGAGACACAGTATTTCAGTGAAGCGAGTAGAGGTGTGTTAAATCAAACCAGTCTCACGGCAGTTCGTGGCGGCATTACGAAACGTACATTAATCTATGGGTTTGTGATGGAGGCGCGAAAAAGGGCCTTTTTTTTTTTTTTTTTTGACATGGGCACAAATTAATTTTGTGACGGAGGCACAAAATGTGGGGTGACTGAGGGGGGGCTGGTCTGGGATGGCTATGGTTAGGGTTAGGGTTAGGGGAGGGTAGAGACTTACGCTATATTTATGGTTAGAGTTAGGAGAAGGGGAGGATTGGAAATAGCAAAATAAAAAAAACTGTCACAAAAATCCACCGCTTTTCATGACAGGGCACAAAAAAAAAAACCCATGAGACTGGGCTGGTCAAATTGACAAAATGGGCAAAGCTGGTGGGCGTACTGTTATTCACTATGTCATAAAAAAGAGAATGTCTCCAAAGGAGATCCATGAGGACATGGTATTGACATTAGGGGAGGATGCACCGTCTTGTGCTACAGTTAAACGCTGGTCAGCCGAATTCAAGAGGGGAAGAACAAGCACAGAAGACGGAGCAACACCAAGAAGACCCAGAACTGACACCTCGACCAAATGATCCAGAATGTCCCTGATATCGTAATAATACTCTGAAATACAGGACAACATAACATGCTCTTTACAACATGGTCCTCAATGACAGAAGAATAAGTGAATGTTGCATATCCAGTACCGTAAGGATTTCCAAGGAGAGAATTCATTCTGTTCTGACAGAAGAAGTGGGAATAACAAAACTTTCAACACAATGGGTCCCGAGGCTTTTCACCAGAAATGCTCAAGGTTCCAGATGTCCAGGGAGAATCTTCGGCTTTTTGAGGCAGAGCCCAATAACTTCATGTGACGATTTGTGACCATGGACAAGACCTAGGTTCATCACTTCGAACCGGAGTCCAAATAACATTCGAAGCAATGAAAATTTGTGGGTTCTCCCCACCGAAGAAAGCCTAGGCGGTCACATCTACTTGAAAGGTCATGGCCTGTGTCTTCTGGCATGCAGAGGGCACATAATGGTGAACTATCTCCAGGAGGGAGAACAAAGGAGATTTATTTACAATAAAGTGCAACAGAAAAGAGTCAATGAGTCAGGAAGCCCGGAGATTGCAGATAGGGCCCGCTCCAGCCGGTGGTAGCCGGGACCTGCAGCGCAGTCCAAACCAGGAAGGAGGAAAAGGTGCTGATAGGATTCCAGGGCTGGAACTGGTGCCAGGTAGCTGCTGACAAGGAGAAAAAGGTGAATTAATGCACTCGTAACACAGGTGGCTCAATTGAGGAATGTTCAGCAGCAGCAATAATGAAACAGTTCAGTTTAGCTGGAACTTGGCTTCAGGAATGACTTGGAAGTTCTTAATAGTTCTGCACTCAGTTCATACAGTTCTTGGAATAAACAGAAGCAGTTCACAGACATGAGCTGAATGAGAGAGGAATCTCAGAGATGAACAGGAACTTAGCTGACAGGAGCAGAGCGGCATGCTCTGAAGCAGACTCCAGATGTACCGCGGCACAGCTGAGCGTTACTGAAGTGACGTAGCAGGTTGCAGGTTGCGGCATGGAAGATGCACAGGAAGGTGTCTGGAAACACCAAAGGTCAGAATACTGTATTACGGGAAATAGGGAAATAGAAAGGCCAGGTTGCCTTGAAGAGAAACTGCGGGAAGCTCTGGATTCATGTTGAGGTTCTCTCTGTGAAATCTCTTGGTTGGTTCTGGTCTCAGGCATCAGGCAGGACTCAGGCTGATCTCAGATTCTGGTATAAAATTCTGCTGTGAGATTCTGGCGTCTTCTGGCACAGATTCTGGAGTAGGCAAGGTCATGGAAGAATCGCCCTGGGTTTAAGCACACAGGCTGCTGATGAGGTGCTCATGCACTGCAGGTGTGGTTCAGGTTCCTCAGCTCTGCTGCGCACCACCTGGAGGGAAAAACAGACAGACAGGGCCAGAACGAGCAGACCATAACACCTCGAGCTCCAGGATAAATCTGTTGATGAGAGCGATATTAAGGCACTGCAGTGATGCTGGAATAAGTGCACTGTAAAACTGAATGAGTTAAGGCCTGGTCTCACTGGGGAGGGGATTAATTGTGCATGAATTGATTAAATACAAATGTTGGGCGTTTGTCGTCGTCCGCAACAAAAGTGGCCAAAAATGACAGATGTCTCAGTATGAATTACGGATATATTAATAATGTACAGCGAACATATGACAAACAGTCACAGATGAATAACGCATGTATTGAGCAAATGGATCGGACTTGCAATTATCATGGAGGTATTACAGATGTATTGACGCACGGCATGTGCATTGCGGTCATAAATGAAGTGCACTCTGGCCTTTCGGCATCACTGTTCACACCAACACCACAGCCTCTGGAGCATTTGCTGGACTTGGACAAGTTGACTGGAGTAAAGAAGCAGTGAACAGGGCGAGTGGTGACGTCAGCGGATCGCATCAGAGCGCAGCTTGTCTGAACGATTATAACAAGAAGTTAAATCTGTTATAAACAGGAATAAATACTGTAACAGCTGCAGACAAGAAGGAAAAAACACGCAACTGTTTTATCAAGCCTTGACAATGTAAACAAGTCAAATGTGTAAACAAGTCCCCTTCCCCTTGGCCCTACCCCTACCCCTACGCCTACCCCTTTAAAACAAGGGGTAAGGTGAAGGGGTATGCCTCTAGCCCTATGAATTGAGACACCCCTCCGAAAAAAAACTGCCCTTGTCAATCTGCTGTCTTCACTGTTTGTTAACATGGCAACCGAAATGCAACTTGTTGCAGTAGCCTGTTTGCTCTTTTTATTTTCTTGCCTTTCTGCGTAAATGCAAAGAAATAGAAGAAGTTGCAGATTTCTTTGATGCATCGCAATCATGTCATGTTAATTGATTAATTTGTAATTTATAATAATAATAATAATAATTAATAATATTAATAATTAATTAGTAATTGGTTGTTAATAATACTAATAACAATTAATCAATAATAGTAATTAATATTATTTGATTAATCATTAATTGATTGATTAGTAATTAATTAATTAGTAATTAAAATAATTTATAATTATTAATTTATATAGCGGCAAATCACAACTAATCCCCTCAAGGCGCTTCACAGACACCATTTAAAAGCAGAATAAAATGAAATAAGATTAAAACACAATAAAAAAGTTTAAAACATAAATAAGTAAAAGAAGTAAAATAATAAAATGAATTTAAAAAGACACACAATCATATAAAATACTAATGATAAAACAGGAAAAGTTTATTTAAAATAAACACGAAATATATCAGTCTGTGTGCAGTGAATGTATACATTATACAAGTTTCACTTTTTGAATGGAATTACTAAAATAAATCAACTTTTTCATGATATTCTAATTATATGACCAGCACCTGTATGTATGTTATGGGGCTGCATCTAGTTCTGTTAACCTTATATTTCTTTTTCAAATTCTCCCATTTTTTGCATCCAGCCCTATTTCCTTTAGAAATTTCCTTGACAAATAATATCAGTCTGTTAGGACGTCAGGTTATGTGTTACACATTTACATGTGTGTGTATATATTTTCCAACTTATTCCCATTGATGAAACTTCTCATTTTCTGCCTGAAAGCTTATTAGATGAGTGTGTTCAGGGCTCCTGTTTGTTTACTAAATACACACACGTTACAGACCTTGAAATCCAACAGCAGGGATTGATATTATTCAAAGTTTTATGAACATATAAATTAACGTGCTTACACTTTTTCATGATTTTCTCCGTTGTGAGATATAAAAGTGTCTTATCATAGCATTCGTGTGTATGTGCATTATAACGTCTCAGCGCTCGAACGAAGTTACGATATTCTGCAGAACAACAATATACACAACATACATACAGCAGCATACATGTTGCTGTCATAGACAACTGCCTGTAAAGTTTTTGGGCAAGTTATAACTTTCTAAATAGCGTAATTTGTAATGAAAGCCGCTTCATTTGTGTGGCTCTTTCGGCGCCATGTTTATTTTTCTGAGACAACGCTAAGCTCCTCCTACCCCTCCAAATGGAGTGTGCATCCAGATTCACTCCAAACGGAGGGGTTTGAAGCCCTCCACCTTCCCCTCCGCCTCGCTCCAAAAAGAGAACTGAGACACCTCTCCGTCTCTCGTGCCCGCGCAAAACAGAGGGGAAGCGGAAGGGCCAAGGGGTAGAATTGAGCCTTATTTTAGTTTGTGATGTGGATGTGATAGGCACACAATATATCCGCTGCCAAGCCGCAATACCCCATCAGTTGTGGATAATGGTGGATATACAGCGCATAGATTGAGTATGTATTGTGTATGTATTGAGTATTGAGTATGTATTGAGTATGTATTGTGTATGTATTGAGTATTGAGTATGTATTGTGTATGTATTGAGTATTGAGTATGTATTGAGTATGTATTGTGTATGTATTGAGTATTGAGTATGTATTGAGTATGTATTGTGTATGCATTGAGTATGTATTGTGTATGTATTGAGTATTGAGTATGTATTGAGTATGTATTGTGTATGTATTGAGTATGTATTGTGTATGCATTGTGTATGTATTGAGTATGTATTGCATATATAAGGCAGATGTCATTTGCAGCCAAAATTTTGTTCAGCTCAAAAATCCTGTCAACGGAAAAACGTGCCTCTGCGGATAATTGTGGATGTGTGCGGCTGTCGGCCGACTCATACAAACACGTTTCACGGATATTGCGGACGTTTAGCGAATATGAACCAATTCTGTGCGCAATTCATACGCAAATCATCCTAAACGCCAATGGGACCGGGCCTTTAGTTGAACTCAAACCATTTGAGGAAACTGATTGCCTTAAACCATTTGAGTTTGCCAACTTAAATAAAATAATTTTCAAAAATTTAATTGATAAAGTTTTAGTAACTTAATTTATAGTTAATTAAACTTATGTAAATCTAGTTTATGTTTTTCAATAAAAACGTGACAAATAAATTTCTGCCTAAAAAATCTACATTGCATTTTGGATTAGATTTTTTTGATGCATTCTTTAGTTTACTTGTTGACTCTGCATTGTGTTGTTATGACTCCTCCCATTTGTTCCCCTTGGGATGCGAACTCACGATCTCCGGCGTGGAAGTCGGACTCTCTAACCAGAAGGCTAAAACCCAGGTGCTCTGGCCTTGTGACCAGACAATCCTTTGGAGCTGTTGGGAGTGAGGTTTACTAACTACATCTGCACAGCGACACCTGCTGGCCTCCGTTACATAAACTCAATTAAAATGAGTGAATGGAATGCACTGGAAATACATCACCAACACTTAAACGAACTTAAAGGAACTGAGTTGTTATGACAACAATTCATTTTTGAGTTTGTTTAATTAATGGAAATGAGTGACTATAACTTTTTTCAAAGTTTGAGTTACATTAACATTTATTGTATTAAAATGGAGTGTTCGGTTTAACAGTGTGTGTGGACTTACGTACATGAGGATTATGCTGAACAATGAAGCACTGCATTAATTTAGTTGTGGTTTCTTCTTGGTCAGGCTCAGAACTTTTCAATCACCCGTCGTATCAGACTTGGTATGTCAGTGAAGGTTGACCCCAAAATTGCCCTTAAAGAATTTAAGGTCAAGGAATTTGATTTTCAAACAGATATGGACCAAATGTGAAGTGAGCAAATGTGAGTGTCAGCGTGCCAAAGCTCTTACTGTTGGGAAGGTGTCGTGACACGGACCCACAACAGGGGGCGTTAATGAACGGACAATGGATAAGCCAAAAAAGTAACAATTTAATGTTGTGAAGCGCACAACGAAGTACAGACAATAACAATATTGCGGAATGTCAATCATACACAAGGTGACGTGTGGCAGGCTCGAAGATAGAAGACGTCTGGTGATAGAAGAGCCGGATCCCACACAGCTTCCACCACCAACGGATCTGAAGAACACCGGAGCCGCCAAGCCCTGCGCCCCAGGTGGCCACTGTCTTCAGCAGTCAGACCTGGTACTGCTGGCAGAGAACAGAAACAGTTTTGATGAGTGTGAATTCGCACACTCAGTAATCCCACAGTCTGTGTTCAGTAAGGAGGGAGAACCTCCACCTCCAATAACACACTCGGACAGCTCCTGTGAAAACCACTTATCTGGTTGGGGTGGGAGGCGAAGCCGTCGCAGTCCACACCAAACGCCAATACAGCAGATAAGGAACCCGTCACAGGAAAACGGCTGCAAATGAGATCAGACTATTATTCAGAGTTAAGTTTAGCAGAGAAATTACCTGTATGGTAGCTGATTTCTCGGCGGGGAGGTGGAGTTGCAGTCCGGCTTTTATGGGGATTGACGTAGATGAGTGACAGCTGGTGATGATGATGTGACAGCTGTCACTCCACTGGTTTCGGCGCCCTCTCGTGCTTGAAGCCCGCACTCCAAGCAGGGCGCCATCTGGTGGTGGTGGGCCAGCAGTACCTCCTCTTCAGCGGCCCACACAACAGGACCCCCCCCCCTCAACGGGCGCCTCCTGGCGCCCGACCAGGTTTGTCAGGGTGCCGGGCGTAGAAGTTGGCCAGGAGGGCCGGGTCCAGGATGAAGCTCCACTTCACCCAGGAGCATTCCTCGGGGCCATACCCCTCCCAGTCCACCAGATACTGGAACCCCCGACCCTTACGACGGACGTCCAGGAGCCGACGCACGGTCCATGCCGGCTCCCCGTCGATGATCCGGGCAAGAGGCGGTGTAGGTCCAGGGGTGCAGAGTGGTGAGGTGTGGTAGGGCTTTATCCGTGACACATGAAAGACAGGATGGATCCGGAGTGAAGCTGGCAGCTGTAGCTTCACTGCGGCCGGGCTGAGGACTTTGATGCTCCAGGCCGTCGGGTGCGCGGAGGTAACGCAACGGAGGGCCTGCTCCAGCTCCTGGTTGGCCCGCTCTGCCTGTCCGTTTGTCTGAGGGTGATACCCGGACGAGAGACTCACCGTGGCCCCCAGTTCCCTGCAGAAACTCCTCCAGACCTGAGAGGAGAACTGAGGGCCACGGTCTGAGACGATGTCCGCTGGAATCCGATGCAGACGCACGACGTGGCGGACCAGGAGGTCTGCCGTCTCCTGGGCCGTCGGGAGCTTCGGGAGGGCCACGAAGTGGGCCGCCTTGGAGAACCGGTCCACTATCGTGAGGATGGTGGTGTTGCCCTGGGACGGCGGGAGGCCCGTGACAAAGTCCAGGCTGATGTGGGACCAGGGGCGGTGAGGTACCGGTAGGGGCTGGAGGAGTCCTGAAGTCCTCTTATGGTCAGCCTTGCCCCTGGCACAGGTGGTACAGGCCTGGACGTAGTCCCGGACGTCAGCCTCTATAGATGCCCACCAGAAGCGCTGCTGGACCACTGCCATGGTTCTGCGCACCCCGGGATGACAGGAGAGCTTGGAACCATGACAGAAGTCCAAAACCGCAGCTCTGGCCTCTGGTGGGACGTACAGTTTGTCCTTCGGGCCGGTCCCCGGGTCCGGGTTCCGTGTCAGGGCCTCCCGGACAGTCTTCTCCATGTCCCAGGTGAGAGTGGCCACGACAGTGGACTCAGGGATGATGGTCTCTGTGGGGTCTGACAACTCGGCCCTGGCCTCCTCTTCATGCACCCGGGACAGGGCATCCGATCGTTGGTTCTTGGTCCTGGGGCGGTATGTAATCTGGAAGTCAAAGCGCCCGAAGAACAGTGACCAGCCGGCTTGCCTGGGGTTCAGCCGCTTGGCGGTCCGGATGTACTCCAGGTTCCGATGGTCCGTGAAAACCATAAAGAGCACTGTCGCTCCCTCCAACAGGTGTCTCCACTCTTCAAGAGCCTCCTTCACCGCAAGGAGTTCCCGATTGCCGACGTCATAATTCCTCTCAGCCGGGGTCAACCTGTGGGAAAAAATAGGCACAAGGATGGAGAACCTTATCGGACTCCCCACTCTGGGACAGCACGGCTCCTATCCCTGAGTCAGAGGCATCCACCTCCACTGTGAACTGGCGAGTAGGATCAGGCTGCACCAGAACTGGTGCAGACGAGAACCGGCGCTTCAACTCCCTAAACGCGGCTTCGCACCGATCCGACCAGGTGAAGGGGACCTTAGTGGAGGTCAGGGCTGTCAGGGGGCTAACTACCTGACTGTAGCCCTTAATGAACCTCCTGTAGAAATTTGCAAAGCCGAGGAACTGTTGCAGCTTCCTACGGCTTGTTGGTTGGGGCCAATCTCTCACCGCCGCAACCTTGGCCGGATCAGGGGCGACGGAGTTGGAGGAGATGATGAACCCCAGGAAGGACAAAGAAGTGCGGTGGAACTCGCACTTCTCGCCCTTCACAAACAGCCGGTTCTCCAACAACCGCTATAGGACCTGACGATGCTGGACATGAGTCTCAGGGTCCGGAGAAAAGATGAGCATGTCGTCTAGATATACGAAGACAAACCGATGCAGGAAGTCCCGCAAGACGTCATTAACCAACGCTTGGAACGTCACGGGGGCGTTTGTGAGGCCGAACGGCATGACCAGGTACTCAAAGTGACCTAAGGGGGTGTTAAATGCCGTCTTCCACTCGTCTCCCTTCCGGATCTGAACCAGGTGGTACGCATTCCTAAGATCGAGTTTAGTGAATATTTGGGCTCCATGCAGGGGCGTGAACACCGAATCCAACAGAGGTAATGGGTATCGATTGCGAACCGTAATCTCGTTCAGCCCTCTGTAATTTCTCTGCTACCTCGCAGCCGCGATGCGGAAGTCGACTGCATACTCGGCTGCACTCCGGCACCCCTGTCTCATTGACAGTAGCACACTCGAAGCGGTCTCGCCTCTGTTGGGATAATCAAAAACTTGTTTGAACTCCCTTACAAACCCAGCGTATGATGTTAGGAGCCGTGAGTTCTGCTCCCAGAGCGCCGTAGCCCAGGCGCGTGCCTCTCCTTGAAGCAGATTAATAACGTAAGCCACCCGGCTAACGTCTGACGTGTACATGACGGGACGCTGTGAAAAGACGAGCGAACACTGCATTAGGAAGTCCGCGCACGTCTCGACACAACCTCCGTACGGCTCCGGAGGGCTTATGTATGCTTCAGGGGACGGTGGGGGGGGGGGGGTCGTTGAATGACCAGTGGAATGTCTGTGTCTGACAAGGGACCAGCAGGAGGAGGTGCTGCAGCAGCGCTTTGATCGCGCGCCTCCACCCTGGCAGTGAGAGCCTCCATCCTCCGATTGAGAATAACGTTCTGCTCGGTTACCAGATCCAACTGAGCAGTGAAAGCAGTTAGAATCTGCTGCAGCTCACCTAACACGCCTCCTGCTGGCGCCTGTGCACCTCGCTCTTCCACTGGCTGTTCAAGCTCGGGTTGCCTTGAAAAGACTGGTGGAGGGGACGTAGTGCAGCAGACACGAATGTTTGTGTGTTGCCCTGTTGTTTCTGTGCTGAGCTGCTCTTTGATTCTAGTAAAACATTGGCACACAGACTCCAGCTTTGTGTAGACACAATCTGCTGTTCTGTGCAATGCACCTGCCCAGAAAATCTGGTATAAGCCCAAATGCATGTATGTCCCCTGGCTCATTTTGGTCCACTATTGTGTGCATCTGCAGCTGCTTTGAAGTGGAATCAGGCTTGAAACCAAGCTGTCATCTAATGTGTTTGCAACCTAGAGTGTGATCCTGTTTATATGCAGAATGATGTAACAGTTTTCCTGTACTTATTTAGTGTGGTCAGCCTGGGTATTGTTACCTCCGCCAAGGAGGTTATGTTTTTGGTCACGTTTGTTTGTTTGTTTGTCTGTCTGTCAGCAGGATAACTCAAAAGGTTTTGAACGGATTTTGATGACATTTTGTGGAGTGGTTGGAAATGACAAGAAGAACAAGTGATTAAATTTTAGTGGTGATCCAGATCACGATCCGCATCCCGATGCTAACGCATTAGCATGTCTATGGCATTTTCAATGTTAAAAGTTAGCATTAAGCAGTTGCAGCTGTCATCACGTTCGGGTGCATTTGTTTTCAAATTGTAATATTTCTTAAATTTGTTACCTCCGCCAAGGAGGTTATGTTTTCGGTCGGGTTTGTTTGTTTGTTTGTCTGTCTGTCTGTCAGCAGCATAACTCAAAAGGTTTTGATAGGATTTTGATGAAATTTTGTGGAGTGGTTGGAAATGACAAGAGGAACAAGTGATTAAATTTTATTGGTGATCCGGATCACGATCCGCATCCCGATGCTAACGCGTTAGCATGTCTATGGCATTTTCAATGTTAAAAGTTAGCATTAAGCAGTTGTTTTACTTTCGGGTGCATTTGTTTTCAAATTGTAATATTTCTTAAATTTATTTTTCTTTATATATTAATAATCTAATGATTATTATATACAATTTTAGAGAAACAGACAAAAAGAAATAGATCACTGTGCCAAGGAGGGAATCTTTTGTCTGTCTGTTTGTCAGCAGGATAACTCAAAAAGTTTTGAACTGATTTTAATGAAATTTTGTGGAGTGGTTGGAAATGACAAGAAGAACAAGTGATTAAATTTTAGTGGTGATCCGGATCCCGATCTGGATCCCGATGCTAACGCGTTAGCATGTCTATGGCATTTTCAATGTTAAAAGTTAGCATTAAGCAGTTGCAGGTGTCATCACGTTCGGGTGCATTTGTTTTCAAATTGTAATATTTCTTAAATTTATTTTTACCTCCGCCCAGGAGGTTGGAAATGACAAGAGGAACAAGTGATAAAATTTTAGTGGTGATCCGGATCATGATCCGGATCCCAATGCTAACGCGTTAGCATGTCTATGGCATTTTCAATGTTAAAAGTTAGCATTAAGCAGTTGCAGCTGTCATCACGTTCAGGTGCATTTGTTTTCAAATTGTAATATTTCTTAAATTTATTTTTACCTCTGCCAAGGAGGTTGGAAATGACAAGAGGAACAAGTGATTAAATTTTAGTGGTGATCCGGATCATGATCCGGATCCCGATGCTAACGTGTTAGCATGTCTATGGCATTTTCAGTGTTAAAAGTTAGCATTAAGCAGTTGCAGCTGTCATCACGTTCGGGTGCATTTGTTTTCAAATTGTAATATTTCTTAAATTTATTTTTGTTTATATATTAATAATCTAATGGTTATTATATACAATTTTAGAGAAACAGACAAAAAGAAATAGATCACTGTGCCAAGGAGGGAATCTCTTTAGGGTCAGTGACCTTATGGCCTTGTTTAGAGAAGTGTTTCATAAATGTTAAAAAATTCACAATATCAGTGCTCAGATGACAGTAGCTTCTGGGAAAGGTGCAAGTTGCAATAAACTGTGATGCCAAGCGCTAAGGATACATGCTATCCAGTCACAGCAGAAATGTTTTTTACTACTGAGCAAACATCATTGTTACACTTTTTTAGGTTCAATGATTCCACGGCGTGTAGATGTTATGGCGTCAGTGACCCCATGGCCTTGTCAGAGGTTTGCACTCTCTGAGTGCTTCTAGTTGTTGATGTTTTTGATCTGATTTTATTTTGCAAATTAAAAAAAATTAAAAAATTATTAAAGAATTGTCCCTGCAGAAGCACAGAGAATTGCACACGTCTCCTGTGTACAGTGGACAGTACAATGGAGCAGTTTGTCACTTGTGTAGTTATTGACATCTTGTGGCCATGGATGATAATGCAGTATTTTTTCAAGTTGCTTTGGAAAATAAGTCACAACAACAATAACCAATCAAACAAAAAAGTCTGTGACATAGTCTCGAAAATACTCTGTAACACAAATAGATGCGTGGAGAGCAGCATTTTTCCATCACAGGTGTTTCATTATTGCATGTGATCATGATGTGTTATGCAGATTAATAAATTGGATCCCAAAATGCCGACAACCACACACTGACTAGGTGAAATCAGTAATTTCATGTATCAAACGAGAAGAATCAAAGCCCGAAAATGAGGGATCTGTCAAAAAAGTCCAAAGTGTACCACAGGCGTGGGCAGAAGAGGTGGCGAGGTTGGGTGTGGCCGGCACAGGAGGTGCGTGAACAAGCTAGCAGGGAGTGAATGAATGAACCGGTCTTTTAAACTGCACTGGAATAGATGTGAGAGGCAAGCAGGTCAGCCACACCCAGGCTAAGTGTCACAAGAGAAAACAGAAAAAAAAAAACAAGAAGAAAACAAGCCAGTTATATTGCCATTCCAAAGTGAACAAGGACTAAAATACAGAGGCAATAGTCTGGTGTCCTATCGCTGAATATTGTGCGTCACTCCAGTCTCAGATTCTTCATATTTCTTTCTAAATTAATACAGTGTAAAACATTTAAATAAAAGCTTTTTGTGTGAGAAGGTTATGAAATATTTCAGTGATAATGTGTCGGGTTTCCTTAAAAGCTAATATTTTGGAGACAGGTTTAAATAAAGGTGCACTTAAGCTTAAGATGTAAGCATCCTGTGTGCAATATCCTGTAGAATGGAAGTAGGTTAATTCAAAGAGTAATGTAAGGTCTGCACTGCTGCAGGCATATGCCATGTGTCCCACGTGTCTGACTTCCAAATGAATCAAGGCTTTTGCACAGTGTTGATGCCACGAGCGAAGTGCATAGGGCTTTTTCAAACACTAAATATTACATCAAATAAGCCTGGCTGTGTCTCTAGTGTCACTTAGGAAAGCAGAATCAGCTTTTCAGCCTCTCAAAGTCTCCATTTCTCATTGTGAATAGACAGCTGTGCCTGTTTCTAAATTTAGCATTTTGCTTGATTTGCAACGGTTCGTAGATAGAATTTAATTCAACCCCAGCTTTCCAAATGTTTTGTTTTTAACTGTCAAAAATGGATTTGTGCAGCATCATTTGCTACAGCAACCAAAGCATACTGAATGATGTTGGAGGATTCTTGCATGGTACATTTGGTCTGCACAGGTTGTTCTCTACTCATGTGACAGTCAATGAATCCCTTTCATTTATCAGCCGGGGAAGTGATCAATCAATCAATCAATTTTTTTTTATATAGCGCCAAATCACAACAAACAGTTGCCCCAAGGCGCTTTATATTGTAAGGCAAGGCCATATAATAATTATGTAAAACCCCAACGGTCAAAACGACCCCCTGTGAGCAAGCACTTGGCTACAGTGGGAAGGAAAAACTCCCTTTTAACAGGAAGAAACCTCCAGCAGAACCAGGCTCAGGGAGGGGCAGTCTTCTGCTGGGACTGGTTGGGGCTGAGGGAGAGAACCAGGAAAAAGACATGCTGTGGAGGGGAGCAGAGATCGATCACTAATGATTAAATGCAGAGTGGTGCATACAGAGCAAAAAGAGAAAGAAACAGTGCATCATGGGAACCCCCCAGCAGTCTACGTCTATAGCAGCATAACTAAGGGATGGTTCAGGGTCACCTGATCCAGCCCTAACTATAAGCTTTAGCAAAAAGGAAAGTTTTAAGCCTAATCTTAAAAGTAGAGAGGGTGTCTGTCTCCCTGATCTGAATTGGGAGCTGGTTCCACAGGAGAGGAGCCTGAAAGCTGAAGGCTCTGCCTCCCATTCTACTCTTACAAACCCTAGGAACTACAAGTAAGCCTGCAGTCTGAGAGCGAAGCGCTCTATTGGGGTGATATGGTACTACGAGGTCCCTAAGATAAGATGGGACCTGATTATTCAAAACCTTATAAGTAAGAAGAAGAATTTTAAATTCTATTCTAGAATTAACAGGAAGCCAATGAAGAGAGGCCAATATGGGTGAGATATGCTCTCTCCTTCTAGTCCCCGTCAGTACTCTAGCTGCAGCATTTTGAATTAACTGAAGGCTTTTTAGGGAACTTTTAGGACAACCTGATAATAATGAATTACAATAGTCCAGCCTAGAGGAAATAAATGCATGAATTAGTTTTTCAGCATCACTCTGAGACAAGACCTTTCTGATTTTAGAGATATTGCGTAAATGCAAAAAAGCAGTCCTACATATTTGTTTAATATGCGCTTTGAATGACATATCCTGATCAAAAATGACTCCAAGATTTCTCACAGTATTACTAGAGGTCAGGGTAATGCCATCCAGAGTAAGGATCTGGTTAGACACCATGTTTCTAAGATTTGTGGGGCCAAGTACAATAACTTCAGTTTTATCTGAGTTTAAAAGCAGGAAATTAGAGGTCATCCATGTCTTTATGTCTGTAAGACAATCCTGCAGTTTAGCTAATTGGTGTGTGTCCTCTGGCTTCATGGATAGATAAAGCTGGGTATCATCTGCGTAACAATGAAAATTTAAGCAATACCGTCTAATAATACTGCCTAAGGGAAGCATATATAAAGTGAATAAAATTGGTCCTAGCACAGAACCTTGTGGAACTCCATAATTAACTTTAGTCTGTGAAGAAGATTCCCCATTTACATGAACAAATTGTAATCTATTAGACAAATATGATTCAAACCACCGCAGCGCAGTGCCTTTAATACCTATGGCATGCTCTAATCTCTGTAATAAAATTTTATGGTCAACAGTATCAAAAGCAGCACTGAGGTCTAACAGAACAAGCACAGAGATGAGTCCACTGTCCGAGGCCATAAGAAGATCATTTGTAACCTTCACTAATGCTGTTTCTGTACTATGATGAATTCTAAAACCTGACTGAAACTCTTCAAATAGACCATTCCTCTGCAGATGATCAGTTAGCTGTTTTACAACTACCCTTTCAAGAATTTTTGAGAGAAAAGGAAGGTTGGAGATTGGCCTATAATTAGCTAAGATAGCTGGGTCAAGTGATGGCTTTTTAAGTAATGGTTTAATTACTGCCACCTTAAAAGCCTGTGGTACATAGCCAACTAACAAAGATAGATTGATCATATTTAAGATCGAAGCATTAAATAATGGTAGGGCTTCCTTGAGCAGCCTGGTAGGAATGGGGTCTAATAAACATGTTGATGGTTTGGATGAAGTAACTAATGAAAATAACTCAGACAGAACAATCGGAGAGAAAGAGTCTAACCAAATACCGGCATCACTGAAAGCAGCCAAAGATAACGATACGTCTTTGGGATGGTTATGAGTAATTTTTTCCTCTAATAGTTAAAATTTTGTTAGCAAAGAAAGTCATGAAGTCATTACTAGTTAAAGTTAATGGAATACTCAGCTCAATAGAGCTCTGACTCTTTGTCAGCCTGGCTACAGTGCTGAAAAGAAACCTGGGGTTGTTCTTATTTTCTTCAATTAGTGATGAGTAGAAAGATGTCCTAGCTTTACGGAGGGCTTTTTTATAGAGCAACAGACTCTTTTTCCAGGCTAAGTGAAGATCTTCTAAATTAGTGAGACGCCATTTCCTCTCCAACTTACGGGTTATCTGCTTTAAGCTACGAGTTTGTGAGTTATACCATGGAGTCAGACACTTCTGATTTAAAGCTCTCTTTTTCAGAGGAGCTACAGCATCCAAAGTTGTCTTCAATGAGGATGTAAAACTATTGACGAGATACTCTATCTCCCTTACAGAGTTTAGGTAGCTACTCTGCACTGTGTTGTTATATGGCATTAGAGAACATAAAGAAGGAATCATATCCTTAAACCTAGTTACAGCGCTTTCTGAAAGACTTCTAGTGTAATGAAACTTATTCCCCACTGCTGGGTAGTCCATCAGAGTAAATGTAAATGTTATTAAGAAATGATCAGACAGAAGGGAGTTTTCAGGGAATACTGTTAAGTCTTCTATTTCCATACCATAAGTCAGAACAAGATCTAAGATATGATTAAAGTGGTGGGTTGACTCATTTACTTTTTGAGCAAAGCCAATAGAGTCTAATAATAGATTAAATGCAGTGTTGAGGCTGTCATTCTCAGCATCTGTGTGGATGTTAAAATCGCCCACTATAATTATCTTATCTGAGCTAAGCACTAAGTCAGACAAAAGGTCTGAAAATTCACAGAGAAACTCACAGTAACGACCAGGTGGACGATAGATAATAACAAATAAAACTGGTTTTTGGGACTTCCAATTTGGATGGACAAGACTAAGAGACAAGCTTTCAAATGAATTAAAGCTCTGTCTGGGTTTTTGATTAATTAATAAGCTGGAATGGAAGATTGCTGCTAATCCTCCGCCCCGGCCCGTGCTACGAGCATTCTGACAGTTAGTGTGACTCGGGGGTGTTGACTCATTTAAACTAACATATTCATCCTGCTGTAACCAGGTTTCTGTTAGGCAGAATAAATCAATATGTTGATCAATTATTATATCATTTACCAACAGGGACTTAGAAGAGAGAGACCTAATGTTTAATAGACCACATTTAACTGTTTTAGTCTGTGGTGCAGTTGAAGGTGCTATATTATTTTTTCTTTTTGAATTTTTATGCTTAAATAGATTTTTGCTGGTTATTGGTGGTCTGGGAGCAGGCACCGTCTCTACGGGGATGGGGTAATGAGGGGATGGCAGGGGGAGAGAAGCTGCAGAGAGGTGTGTAAGACTACAACTCTGCTTCCTGGTCCCAACCCTGAATAGTCACGGTTTGGAGGATTTAAGAAAATTGGCCAGATTTCTAGAAATGAGAGCTGCTCCATCCAAAGTGGGATGGATGCCGTCTCTCCTAACAAGACCAGGTTTTCCCCAGAAGCTTTGCCAATTATCTATGAAGCCCACCTCATTTTTTGGACACCACTCAGACAGCCAGCAATTCAAGGAGAACATGCGGCTAAACATGTCACTCCCGGTCCGATTGGGGAGGGGCCCAGAGAAAACTACAGAGTCCGACATTGTTTTTGCAAAGTTACACACCGATTTAATGTTAATTTTAGTGACCTCCGATTGGCGTAACCGGGTGTCATTACTGCCGACGTGAATTACAATCTTACCAAATTTACGCTTAGCCTTAGCCAGCAGTTTCAAATTTCCTTCAATGTCGCCTGCTCTGGCCCCCGGAAGACAATTGACTATGGTTGCTGGTGTCGCTAACTTCACATTTCTCAAAACAGAGTCGCCAATAACCAGAGTTTGATCCTCGGCGGGTGTGTCGTCGAGTGGGGAAAAACGGTTAGAGATGTGAACGGGTTGGCGGTGTACACGGGGCTTCTGTTTAGGGCTACGCTTCCTCCTCACAGTCACCCAGTCGGCCTGCTTTCCCGGCTGCTCGGGATCTGCCAGGGGGGAACTAACGGCGGCTAAGCTACCTTGGTCCGCACCGACTACAGGGGCCTGGCTAACTGTAGAATTTTCCACGGTGCAGAGCCGAGTCTCCAATTCGCCCAGCCTGGCCTCCAAAGCTACGAATAAGCTACACTTATTACAAGTACCGTTACTGCTAAAGGAGGCCGAGGAATAACTAAACATTTCACACCCAGAGCAGAAAAGTGCGGGAGAGACAGGAGAAGCTGCCATGCTAAATCGGCTAAGAGCTAGTAGCTACGCTAAGCTAGCGGATTCCTAAAAACACGCAAAGTGAATAATGTGTAAATAATTTAGAGGTGATTCAGCAGGAGTGCTTTAGTTAAGGCACGTAAAGATTACACTGGGAAACAAATCGTAATCTAGATAACTAGATCAATCTAACTGCGCAGATTAAACAGCTAACAGATACAGAAAAACACCGCTGTGCTCCGGAACAGGAAGTGATACAATACCGCAGTGAGAGCCAACCACCAGTAGAGGCAAGCCAAAAAGTGATGTAGTCGCTATAGTCTCTGTCAGAACTATTGGTGACTGAATTTTTATTGTAAGGAGAAAATTTGGAATAGGTTCAGAAATAAATGTGCATGAACCAACTTTGTATTATCAGAAAGTTTCATAAAAAGTTAATGAACAACAACAAAACACAGATCCATGAATATTAATTCTGTATACTCTTTATCGTAGTTCAGTGACAAACACGCAACCCTTAAACCATGGTTAAACCACATTGGCTCCAAACAGTTTAACAGTTTTGACCTTGAGTTTGACCTTTCAAGGTCACCCAAGACCAAATATCATGTGACCAATAAATAGGTGATGTGTTACTTCATGTTAGTGTTCAGTCATTTTAATTGTAAAATTGCGATTAAATTGTACTTGAAATTGTATTTAATTAAAATTTTATTTAAATTGTATTTTGAATTGAATTTAACCCATTAACGCCTGAATTTATATAGCTGTATATAAAACAATGTTTTGTGTGTGTTTTTGAAGTAGATGGTAAATAATGTTGAGATTATTAATTACACTTTTGCACAAAAAAAAATAAATAGTAATTTTGGTATTTTGGTAATAATTAATGTTATAATGTTATAATAATAATAATGGTATGTTGCAAATTTGCGACAACAGGCATACTGGTCAATTTGGTATGTTGCATATTTGAGTCAAATATTGTAGCATATATGCGACAATAGGTGTTAAGGGGTTAAATTGTAATTACAAGGAAATTGAAATTTTACAATTTCCTCAAAATAAGTACACTGAAAAAAAAAATTTAACTTGGACAAACTTGAAAGAAAAAAAAAAAACCCCTGTAATTTCACATGTAACTTCTAACTTCTAGTTTATTTTATCATCACTTATCACCCCAAGAAACTTAGTTTCATATACTCTTTCAGTATCCACCCCCTGTACTTGTAACTGTACTTGTATGTTTTTATTACAATTGCCAAATAACATACATTTTGTTTTACTTAAGTTTAATGATAATTTGTTTCTGTCAAACCACATTTTCAGCTTTCCCATTTCTGTAGTGATGTTCCTTAGTAGTTTCTACAAATCCCACCCAGAACAAAAAATACTTGTGTCATCTGCAAATAATACTAATTTTAATATCTTGGACACATTAAAAATATAATTTATATAAAGTAAAAAGAGTTTCGGACCCAGTACTGACCCCTGTGGGACACCACAAGCAATGTCCATGCATGATGATGTATATTCCCCCAACTTCACAAATTGTTTTCTGTTACGCAAATAACTTCTCACCCAGTGCAACACTAATCCCCTGATCCCATACCATTCAGGTTTATTGATTAATATATCATGATTAATTGTGTCGAAAGCTTTTTTAAGGTCTATGAATATTCCAACTGAATGTAATTTATGATCTATGGCATTTGGCATACAGAGGGGCGGCACAGCAGCTGAACGTTGAACGACCATTTGGTCAGCTGAAAATTGACTAGCTTTTGTCCAAGTATATAGTTGGTTAAAACTTTAAATTATAAATATAATTTTAGGGAAAATAATCCATTTTGGTGTAACAAATTGCAACAACTTTTTAAAAGTTTGTCCAAGTTTTACTTTTCCCCCATATTTAAAAAGCATTGGGTCCATAATCTGCCTTTAACTTTTACGTGATTTTTCTTCTTTTCGTTGGCTGATCCCTATTCATTCCACCAAACTGGGTCCAAATCAGATCAAAACCCTGTGAGTTATTTTTTGGACAACCAGGAACAATAACAGGGCCACCACATGAACGCTTTCATACGTAGAAATAAATACTGCAGGCATAAATGTAAATGTGACCGTTATTAGCACAAACAGTATAGTATTGTGTGGTACTGTAAATGTGACAACAGTAGGCAGTTTTTAAAACCTGAGTGACTGTGAAAAAAGAAGACTAGTGAGAGAAGCCACTAAGACACTCATGGCAACTTTGTAGGAGTTCTAGGATTCTGTGGCAGTGATCGGAGAAACTGTGCATAGTGCAACTTTTGTTTGTTGCATCACCAGTTGCACAGCTTCAAGGTGGAGTTTAACTAAGAAAGATTTCTGAAAAAGAAAATGTGAAATTTCAGGTACATTTTGCCAGGAATGTATACAGGGGAGATGATTCTATAGTTGATGTGTTTCCTTGTTTTAAAGTAACATATAGTATATAGTATAATAATATATAGTAATATATAGTAATAATATGAATATATGATGACCCTGATTAAAAGACGATCCCCTTTTACAAAACATATTTTAGAAAACGACTTTCTGAAGGCCAAATCTTCTTTATTATTTCAAGAAAATCCTTTAACTTGAAAATAATGCTTATTAAAGAATATTTTAAGGGCATTTTTCAATCATACATTGACACACTCAAATGCCAATCTCTTGGACATGCCATATTTAGAGACATGTTAAGTTTTCAGACTGTTTGCATTTTTAAAATGGTGTATTTGTGTTCATCATCTTCTAACACTTCAGAAATAACAATTATGTGATATTGCATTTCTTGGCTGCTTGAAAGTTGTTTGATGACTGTTGCATTTATCACAGTGAGCCTGCATCATAACTCCTCCTCAGTTGAGCAGGCCCCATGTTTATATAGGATTTGTTTCCTGGCAACAAACAAACAACAAGAACAAAAAAACAAACAAACAAAACCCAGGTGGTGTGCCACTGTAGAGCACTCCGTCCCAGCATTTTTATTTAAAATCATGTTCAGTGTTAGGTTTTGTTTGCACGACAACAACAAACAGCAAACAACAGCCTTACAATGTGTATGGTGATTAAAAAAAGAACAGGAACATTTAGACTCCAGCTACATAAATTTAGAGGAGTGGGATGCTTTAGTCTTGTGTGAAACACTCATTTATTTGGCACACCTGACTGTTTTGAATGTAATGACACATAAAAGTGTAGATCCTGAATAAGACAATCCAATTTTTCAGAAGTATTAAAAACTAAAATCTTATATTCAGATCCCTAATTATTGGATGGATATTTTCATCCATGGTCAGCCATGACCAACCATGGCCTATGATATTCAGAAAAATATGGTAGTATAAATTCTTCCAGTATGGGAATACATAGTATATTGATAAAGGGGGCATTTAAAAATTATTTTCGTTGTATTTGAACATTTTTTAAAAACATTTTGAATTATCGCCCTGCTTTTGTGTAAACTACTGACACTATTCTAAGCTACTATTCAGTTATTCAGTGGAATTGAGGCAAGTCATCTGAGTGCTGTTAATGGATGCATGTATTTTGGTTCAGTGTTATGCTCACTTAACCTTGCAGTCAGCTTCTTGTCTTATTCTTTGAAGCCTAAATAATACAGGTCTGTGAGGGCATCCAAATACTGGTCCGCAACAGATCTGAATCTCATGAGGGTCACTTGGAGTAGTTTGAACCTGGCTGCGGCACTTCCTCCCAGCATCATAATTTGGTGTTTGAGAAGCTTTTAGATGGTAATTCACCTTATCACCTCACAGTGTGTTCACCGACCGAGTGGGTTAGTCATTGAATTGCTGCACACGTCTGACTGCTGCTTGTAATCCGTCATTACAAAGCACTCGGACTCTTTCCCCACGCTCCCAGCAGCACAAGTATAGAAGTGTTATAATTTGTTACGCTGCTGTGGGACACAGAAACCTTAGACTGGGATTCTGTGCACATTTTATATGATCAGTAAATGCTGATACATGCTGATAAACTATCGATCTCTCCACTACACTTTAGAGCTGAAACAACTAATCGAGTTAATCGATTAAAATCAATTATTAAAATAGTTGTCAACTAATTTAGTCATCAATTAGTTGCTAAATAACTTTTTTTTACCGCGAATGTTTGGTTGCTTCCATATAATCAACCGAGCTTTGCTTTGAATCTTGAACCAATGGATCGCTTCGAGCTGCTGCTTCATTGGTTTCATTTGTTTTATTTCGCTTTATCTTAATTTTTCTCCACTAAAACCCTAAAGTGCATATGTCTGTGAAGAATATTTACCTTTTTAATGTTAAACTGACTTGTTATCATCTTCTGAAACAGTTCATACATGTATTTTATGCTAATGCGTTAGCATGTCTATGGCGTTGTCAATGTTAAAGTTAGCCTTAAGCCGCTGGCAATTCAGCATGTTTGTACATTTGTTTTCTGTATAATAATTAATGGCTCAGCATTTGTTGTTGTAGAAGAGTCAAATGTATTACAAATAATAATATTTTTAAATTTATTTTTATTTATATATTAATAATAATAGCAACAATAATAATAGTAATAATAACTAATAATGCTACAATACAATTTTAGAGAAAGACATGAGTCACATGTGTCATAGTGAAATGACCACATAGTTTACAAGTTATACAGAGAATGTTGCACATATAATGAGTCAGGCTACAGTTTTTGATTTAGGTTTTAGGTTTTTAGGTTTAACTGGTTATGCTAATTGCTCATTTGCAGCAACAAAAATACCTCTTTTTTTCACCATATATTTTATAACATTTATATGTTTCAATGTTGTTTTATGGCAACTCAGCACTTTGATAAAGCAATGCCATTTGAAATATATTTTATTTAATATTTTATTCTAAACTGTTTTATTCTTTATTATTTTATATTTCAACAGCCAAGGGACATTTGACGATTTGTTGATTTTCAAGTATTTTAAGTTTTCAAATAATGTTCTGTTGTTAAATAAAGTGATGGAAGAAGAGGAAAAATTGTTTCCCTGGCAGATATTTAAAAAAAATTCCCCAATAATCCGATTAATCGTGTCGAAACCCCATCAGATTCATCGATGATCCAAATAATCGTTTGTTACAGCTCTACTACAGTTTTCTACGTGTGTCCAATGTTTGTGTTTTTGCTGTGTATTTGAAAGAGAAACCCTCTACATTAATGCCGTAATTGACTTTTATTGAATTGTAAAAGTGTTTCTTGTTGTCTTTAACAGATTGAGAAGATGATGAACTTGATTGGAGCAGGCATTGAAACATCCGGAAGTGAACAGGCCGCACCGAGCTCAGGTAACTCTTCACTAACCCATCCCAACTAAAACAGGGCAACTTGAATGATGAGGACGGCAACAAAGCTGGACTGTCATGGTTAAATAGCCGGGCTGTTTAACCTGCTTTTTTTTTTATTTTATTTTTTTTTTGGTGGGGGACATGGTTATTATGATACTAGGACGTTGACCCATGGGGAACCACAGGTTCTAGATGGTTATTTGTTATGTGCCGACGCGGGTTGAGGAGCGGACCTGCGTCTGACTGAACCCAGCGCTAAATAACCAGAAAGCGGTTCCAAAAACAAAACATTTATTTCCCTTTCTGTGCAATAATTGTGTACAACATAATAAATGGCTTGTCTGGCGGAGTGAAGGACGGCGCGCTCTCCAGCGCCCAAAGGGATCGAAGCCCGATGCTTCTGGACTCAAATTCACCACCAAACACCCCCCAGGTGGACACGACAAACTGACTCTGTGAAGGATAGAAGAGGTGAGGTAAGTCAACAGCTACAACTAATATCCTTCAAAGGCACACACTATCAGCAACACATTCAGGTCTGACTTTAAGCTTTATGTAAATGAGCAGCTTCTCACAACAGGTGGAGGATCATCAGTCCGCACGCCACGGCCGTGAGAAGCGAGCTACACAATTCTCATCAGTGTTCAAATATACTGCGTAACAAAATACGAAATTACTATTAACACTTATTCAGACAATCAATCACCTCTGATGTGTGCTGACAGCATGTGTCCCTCACCCGTCCTCCTTCACAGGCACGATGTGTCAAACCCAGGCGCGGTCCGCAGCGTCTCACAAACGAACGTCACAAGGTCGAGTTCCCGGCAATTCTGCTTGAACCACTCATGGCTTAAATGCAGAACGCCATCTAATTATCTGCTTCAGCTGAAAGTCTTTAAGTTTACACGTGAGCATCATCCACAGGTGCTGCGAGTCATTAGGCCTGCACGTGGACATCCTCCACAAGTGCAGCCAATAATGTTGATGAGGGTGAAGGATTCTTCTGCCAGCACCGTCTCCACATACAAAAACCAGTTTGCATACCACTTGGAGAGCAAAGAAAAGAAAACAACACAAAAACATCCAGCCAAACCCCCCAACACACAACAGTACCCCCCCATCAACGGGAAGCCTCCTGGCGACCGAACAGACCAGGCCCGAGAACAGCACCTCCCTCCGGGGTCCATGACAGCAAGCAGACGGCGTAACGCTCCCAAGGTCCACAGCAGACAGCAGGACAGGGCACCGCGGCTGGAAGGCCAGCTGGCATCAACAAAACCCCAAAAAAGTCCCATACACAACCCAACATACAAGAAAAACACAAAACCCACCCAAAACCTCCCCAGGGGACCGTCCCATCCAACCCCAGGAAGAAAAGAAAAACTCCCAAATGCAAAAACCCAACACAGCCCCAACAACACAATACAAACACAAAGTCACAAAGAAAAACAACAACCAACCCCCCCCCAGAACGATATGCAGCCCAACCCCCCCCCCCCCCCCCCCCCCCCAGAAGACCTTTACTGCCAGTTCTAGGAGAGACAACCAAAACCGGAATCCCACAGAGGTCCCCAGGGTTACATGGAGGAGCAGCGCCCCCCAGAGGACCGTACCATCAACCCCAGGAGGCCCCCTCCCCACAACCCAGGAACCCCAGACCCGGCCACACTTGGTGAGTCGGCCCCACAATCAATTCCCCCCCCCAGAGGACCGTCCCATCAACCCTGGAGGTGGAACCTGGAAGGAAGCATAAAAACACAAAAATCCAACCCCTGGCGGACTTCATCAAAACACCCTGGGGGCAAACAAAACAACCGGAAAACCGTGTTACCTCCCCCAGCACCCTGAAAGACCCCAGATCACTCCCAGAGCCAGTCGTTAGCTCCATTTTGGTGAACGGCACAAAATTACTAAGCCGGGGAAGGAAACAGGAAAAACTAACCCGGTCCCAACCCCGAAGCGCAGCGGAAAACCGGAAATACGTCCGGTGCCCCTACCCGACCATACCACCAGCCTATCGGGAGGGGCGGAACTACCGAAATGGCGAACGGCAACAGATCGGCCCACCCCTCCGACTGAGGTATGTTCCCGCTGCACCACACCCCGGTAACACCAATGACGAACGGTCAAAGGCCCACCGAGGCTGGAGTGGAACCGGGCCCTAACCAAACCCCAAAAAACGCCCCTGACAACCCCCCCCCCCCCCCCCAGGTGCAGAGGTCTTCTGAGAAACACTCAGCGTGACCAACCTGCACCACCCCACAACCCACAAGACGAACAGTCTTAGGGCAAGTGAGGTTGGGGTTAGGGAAGCAGGGAAATAAAAAAGAACAAAACAAAACGACCCAATCCAAAACAGAAAATACCTAAGTTCAAATGATAAAAAACGACAATTGGCTGAGTCCAGCTGAGCTCCGACCCGCCAGTCGTTCACTCCACCAGAACCGTCTCTAAACACCCAAACAATTTATAACCCCTCACAAAAAAAACAAAACAAAATCAGCCCATATAACTAAATTTTTTTTGTTTTGTTTTTTGTTTTTTGTGTCCATTATTGTGCCTGTCCCAGAACACCTGGAGATACGTCATTACTATCTTTCTTGACGCTTATGTGACCGGGGCAATATGGCGGCTTCAGCTCTTCCGAGCTGCATGGGCTCATCCGCAAGAGGAGCCAGAGGTCCTGTCGGAGGAGTCCCAGTGGGGCGAAGAAGAGGCAGCCCAGATCTGTGTCGAGGAAAGCCCCGAGACGAAAAGACCCGCTCTGATGTCCGCCCTCTCTCGCGTCCACGCTCCTTTATCCGATCATCTAGACGAATAACCAAAGATATTAGCTCATCTAAATCGTTTGGTTCATCACGGACTGCTAGCTTGTCTTTTAATGAATCGTTCAAACCATCCACAAACACTCCTCTTAAAGCTGCGGCATTCCAACCGGACTGAGCAGAAAAAATTCGGAAATCCACGGAATAATCCGCCGCACTCCGCCTCCCCTGCCTGAGATTCAGCAACCGTTGGGCAACGGTATTTGTTTTCACCGGATGGTCAAAAACCAATCGGAACTCCCGGGAGAACTCCTTAAAGGATCCTAACAATGGAGAGGTATTACTCCACAACGCAGTGACCCAAGCTAAGGCGTCACCTCGGAGCAAATTTGTCCCATATGAGACACGGCTACCATCAGAAGAAAAGGAAGCCGGTTGCTGAGCAAAAACCAGAGAACACTGCATCAAAAATGGAGCACAGGCTTCAACGTTTCCCGCATAAGGCTCCGGATGACAAATAATGGGTTTGGAAGCCGAATCTCTGGGTGACGGAGTTATCTGCACCGGTATCGATGGTGCCGCAGCTGGAGCAGCAGGAAGCGGAACAGCTTGCGCTGCAAGCTCCGTAACGCGGACATCTGTTTGTTTAATTTGGTTTGCGAGATGCTGTAATTGCTCCCATATTTTCTCCAAGTGTTCTTGAACTCTTTCGGCAAATGGAACCGCTTCTGCCGCTGGGTCCATTTTAGAATGGCCGGGAACTACTGTTATGTGCCGACGCGGGTTGAGGAGCGGACCTGCGTCTGACTGAACCCAGCGCTAAATAACCAGAAAGCGGTTCCAAAAACAAAACATTTATTTCCCTTTCTGTGCAATAATTGTGTACAACATAATAAATGGCTTGTCTGGCGGAGTCAAGGACGGTGCACTCTCCAGCACCCAAAGGGATCGAAGCCCAGCGCTTCTGGACTCAAATTCACCGCCAAACACCCCCCAGGTGGACACGACAAACTGACTCTGTGTAGGATAGAAGAGGTGAGGTAAGTCAACAGCTACAACTAATATCCTTCAAAGGCACACGCTATCAGCAACACATTCAGGTCTGACTTTAAGCTTTATGTAAATGAGCAGCTTCTCACAACAGGTGGAGGATCATCAGTCCGCACGCCATGGCCGTGAGAAGCAAGCTACACAATTCTCAATGTTCAAATATACTGCGTAACAAAATACCAAATTACTATTAACACTTATTCAGACAATCAATCACCTCTGATGTGTGCTGACAGCATGTGTCCCTCACCCATCCTCCTTCACAGGCACGATGTGTCAAACCCAGGCGCGGTCCTCAGCGTCTCACAAACGAACGTCACAAGGTCGAGTTCCCGGCAATTCTGCTTGAACCACTCATGGCTTAAATGCAGAACGCCATCTCATTATCTGCTTCAGCTGAAAGTCCTTAAGTCTGCACGTGAGCATCATCCACAGGTGCTGCGAGTCATTAGGTCTGCACGTGGACATCCTCCACAAGTGCAGCCAATAATGTTGATGAGGGTGAAGGATTCTTCTGCCAGCACTGTCTCCACATACAAAAACCAGTTTACATACCACCTGGAGAGCAAAGAAAAGAAAACAACACAAAAACATCCAGCCAAACCCCCCAACACACAACAGTTATTTGTACTATATAAGGAGGACAGTTGACTTTTGAGGAAAATATGTTTACAGTTATGCTACATTTTTTAAGCATGGACATACTTTTATGAAAGTCTTTGTTGAAGGTTTAATCGGTTTTCAGTTGTGTTAAATGTTCTAAAATAAATTCTGTCATCAATCAGCTTTTCTGAAACTGCCTACAATATTCCATGTAAAGAAATTACAAATAACTGATGTTTTATATTTGCACTGACACAGTGTTCACATTAGATATTTTTTTCCTTTTTTTTTACCCTTTTCTTTTGGGCCTGTGTGAGACACTGTTGACACACAATTCTGCTGTTTTGTCCAGAGTGTGAACATGTTAATTCTGGGTTTGGGGTTACATGCATGCAGAAAATGTCCAGATCTGAATCTCTTGTCTGAGATGTTAGAGGATGGACAGACTGATGAATTCTCTCAAGTCTGCAGCAACCTCACTGCTTTTATTTTGAAATACACGCTCTTATTGTGGAAGTGCATATTGGTCCAATCACCTTCCTGTTTACACGACTTGAATCCTCATGAAAAAATACATATGTACGCCAAAGGACAAAAGTCAGCTCTTTCAGAATTTCAGTCGATGCACCAGATACACAAACGCACAGAGGCCACTCCCCTTTTATCATATGGACTGTGGAGTGGTAGGATTTGTAGTAATTGTGCAAATATGCATTTTAAATTAAATTTGAAGTGTCTGTAGCTATGCAACACACAACATATGGAACAAAAATCAACTGGTGTTTAGAAATCAAAATAATTGCCCTTCTGATAGGATACAAAAGCAAATTCAGAAAATTTGGAAACATGTAAATGAAGAACAGAAAAAGTACACAAGGAATGACTAATGACACAGTCAGGATAGAGTCCACTCTTGTTCAGGTGCCACTGATCTTCATGTTGTCTGAATCTTGGATGGTTGTATTCCCAGTTTTTAATTTCAACAAGTTCTGATTCTAAGACAAAGTACTTGGAAGTCAAGGTCAGGTTGAGGAAGATGCTCTGCATCCACCACACCACGGGATCGCCACGGATGCTGGATGCCACCCACTCAGACGGACAACCAGCCCAGTTGGACATCTCCAGCTAATGGGGTACTCAACACAACAAAAAAACGGAATTACTGAATTAGTCTAACTAAAACCGGAGATTTAAAATACATGTAAACATGTTGGTCTGACTGAAATAAGACTAAATGTAATTTTTCAAAGTTTGACTAGCACAGCTAAAAAATGCAACTGAAAGTCAAATAACTCCTGCATGTATATGTTCAGTCAGAAGGTAGCATATAGGCATTCTGCACATGCACCACAATTTCCACCCACTGACCTGGACGTAGGAGGCAAAAACAATAACATGGGCACTCTCATTTGTAATACAGCTAAAGTGTACTGTAAGTATGAAGTACACAGAGCTGCAACGCTTTCCATCTCACCATCCACCACGATTCTTGACAATCTGCCGCAACCTAATTTGGCTCAATATAGCAACCAGTTGAAAGGAGAAGAGCGCCACCTGTTGTAGCAAAGTTGGACCAACTCAATAAATCGATCCCCCCCTCTGCACGGATAGTGGATCAAAGATGAGCTGTAGCTGTAGCTGGACTAAACCGTGCATGTACACATATCGACTGAGGCACCTGCACGCTGGAGAAATGCGGCAAATGGCCAGTCTCATAGCCGAGCTAAGTAATCATTCAGTTAACACAAGATAATTCGAGCGGTTCACAAGGTTCCTCTGAAGATATCTAGTTCAAAAGACATCCAGTTAACACCTTAAGATGCTAGTTGACAGGTCTCGCAACAATCATAGAGTAAGAAAGGAAGCACCAAGACCCCTTAAAGATTTGGACCTTCGCATCCCTGCAAAGGCATCAGTATCCCCAAACACCTGTGTCCAGTGACTGCACGACACCACAACCTGTTCCTATGCATGTCTGGATCTCAAACACCAAGACTGACTCCAGAAAGTCAGTCAAAGCCTGGAACTTAGTCATCATCTCGAACCATCCATGAGTTGACATCCAAGGCGGTTTCATGATGGCAGGTGATGTTCTAGCGGTTAAGCAGTGGACTTCAGACCAGACGATCCTCAGTTCAAAACCCAGCCAGACTGGATAATCACTAAGGGCCCTTGGGCAAGGTCCTTAATCCCCTAGTTGCTCCCGGTGTGTAGTGAGCGTCTTGCATGGCAGCACCCTGACATCGGTGTGCGTGTTTCGGTGAATGTGATGCATCATGGTAAAGCGCTTTGAGGTTCTGATGCAGATGGCAAAGCGCGATATAAATGCTGTCCATTTATTTCGTAGTGTGGTGGACGCATCAACACACAGCACTCGTGTTTCCTCCCAGTGTCCTGACCCCACACATTGACTGGCGTAACTCACAAACTATTGCTTCAGATAAAATGATTTTTAAACATAAACAAGGCTTGGTTGTGGCTCTGTCATGCTTCAGTTTCAAGTGAATGCAGGTGTTGGGTATTTTCTCCTCCAAACATTTTTAAAACCTTTAACAAGACAAACAGAGTCAAGAAACACCAGTGAGACAGAAAGTCAAATTTTACGCGCGGAGTGCAGTCAGGCTGTACACCAAGACTACACTAAAGTCTGGCCTGCGCTTCGCTCTTTTTATTAGTGAATCCCTCATCACATCATAAAACTTGTCCTAAGGGGGGGGGGGACAACGCGAGACAAGTTTCTTCCCGTAACATAAACACATACGTCAATAAGCGCAGCTGTAAGGAAAAACAGTTTCTTTCTTTACTCTTATCGTCGGAGGTCAGCACATCTCATTCGTCTGTTGCAGTTATCAGCTGTTCTGCATCTGCCTGGAACACTAAGCATCACATCACAATCAGTCAAAATTCAACCTTCAGTTCTTTTACTCCCAGTCGTTAGCGGCTACGAAAACAAGTTGTGTAATAATAATAATAAGTACATCCAGCTCCAACAAGGTTGAATAACACGTACATTCTCGGGTTTAAGTGCAAACAGCACAACACCGTTCTCATCAGAAAGAAGACAAAAGGTACAAATGTTTAACAGTGATAACATATATATATATATAAAATCCTTAACATTTCCCACCTGTTTATCACCTGTTAAACATACAGTAGGCATCACCCAGCTTAGTTAGTTAATTTATTAACTTAGTTTATTCTGTCCACGTTTTTATTAATTGAACACCACCAACAGATGGAAGATTTGAATCCAGCTGCTATTTGATCAACCAGTTTATACTCGTCAGGCACTCCTCTGGGGACTCCTATTGCGTCAATATATGTTGGATTTCCTACTCCTTTCCAATCTCTTTTTACTCTATGTCTGGCTATGCCTTTCTGCCAATCCTCAGGAATAAGAGAGGCTGCATATGTCGTAACGTCTTCAGGGGTCATGGGTAACAATAATGATATTAATGCACAATAACCTGACACATTTTGTGGCAGTCTGTCAAAGTGTGTTATCACCACACCACCACCATACATCACTCCTACCGACTGGTATAAATGAACCGTTTTTCTGTATTATTCGACTACACCACTTGTCTTATTACTTTTTCAGCTAAAGCTTCATAGGCTAAGAGTGTGTTAACTCATCACGTCAACAGTTCAAGCTTGAACTGGAGTTGTGAGCTTTTCAATATCATCATAATTCTCAGTACAGTCATTACAGTTTTCTCCACTAAGGTCTGACTGTTTCAATGCTTGATATCTTGGCATAGTTTGTTGGAAGGCCAGATTACACTGTACAAATGTATTTGACACCATTTTGCCAACCATTGTTTTGATATAAGGGATCACACAACACATGCAAAGTCCAATCAGAATTAGGACTATAATAACTGGTGTCACCATTTTCAATAGTAACTGCCAACATGGTCCTGAAGTCAACCAGGACCAGGGATTCCACCGGTTCACGGCTAGGGTGTCTTTATGCATTGCATCACGAAGTTTATTCAGCTCTTCCAATGCGTCCTGCATATCCACTGAATGAATGGAGTCTGGGATGAAAGTACAGCATGTTGTGTTCAGCAGAACACAAACTCCTCCCTGTGAACCAGTAAGCAAGTCTAAAACCATACGATTTTGCATCACCATGGTACATAAAGCATCTATTTCAGTGTTTTGAGCTGCTACTATTTTTTCAGTTACATTCATGAACAGACCCAATCGATAATTCAGAGTTTCAATCATTAATGAATTTTTTCCCACTCCTATCCAGGGGAACAATGAATGTGCTATTTTATCTCCTACAGACCACAATTTTTTGGTCCTTTAGTACATCCGAGCCCCACATGTGATCATGTGGATCGTCTGGTGCTGCCATTCTTCTCTGTGGAGGTCCTACCACATATGTATGGTCAGTCACCTGGGTAGGTGCACACACACCACCCCAATTTGGTGGGAGACTCATGTACAGTCTGGAACCATAAAGCCAATAGATGTCATCATACACCGGAGTACCATTTACAGGTGGTAGCAAAAACTTACTAACATAAGCACATGATTCATCCGTTCCCATGGACAGGAGCCTGTATAATTACATCCCGTCCAATGTGATGAAGATAAGTACCATCCACATATTATGTTTTGGTTAGGCTTAAATTATTTGATAAAACATACGTTTGGGTACACAGACGTTTCTTAATTTTACCTACAGTTTTATTCCTGTCCGTAAAAGCAAATTGGGAATGGCCGTTGTGATGACAATTTAACGTGATGATATTTTTGCGTTTCCCTTCAGTCTAGTCAATGGAGCAGCACTTGGGCACGCTTGTACGTCCTCTGTTGAAATCCCTATCATATAAGTGGTTGCACTGAGGCAAGTGGTGTTACGTCTTGTCAGATTTGCTGAGAACTGTTTGCCCCCGAAATACAGTTTGATTATGCATCCGTATGATAAGACATTCTGTCACCCTAGCAGGGTACGGTTTAGCCGTCAGAGCTGGGTGTGTTGAGGATATAGGTATTTGCGAACAAACATAACAATTAGTAACGTAATTCCATAGCCAATAAATGAATATATCTGTACCACATATTAGTATGGTATATATGAGGGTGTCCATCTGTCTCATTCACATTATGAATAAACCTCTTCTGACGTTGCTTGCGTTGTTCTCTGGCTTGGTCCACGGTGAGCTGCAATTCTTGGGTCAACCACCAGGCCAGGAATCCAAGGAGCACGAAACACACTAAGATCACAAACGCAACCGGCTGCCCTACCAACAGTCCGGCAGCGGCGGCGCTGAGCACGCCGCTCCGGGGTCTGCTGTAGTTCAGTCATGATTGCTAGGATACAGTGTTGTTAACCACCTCACCTAATAGTGCAAGGATCTCCCTGCTTCACTGGCATTGAGACAATCTATTGCTAATTAAATAGACTCCCTTTGTAGCCAGACTTCCCCTTCCACTGTGGAGGCCGCCAACACACGCTGTATCTTACAGTGATGTATCCACGTTGATCTCTCCGCTATCTTTACTGCAGTTGGTGTTGTTAACAGCACTTGGTATAGACCTTCCCAACGAGGACTGGACTCTGATGAACACCCAGTCTCCTGGCTAGACTACTGGAAGGCCGTCCTGTGGAAGATCAAAATTATTCGGCAGTAAATGTGTTTAAGTTATCTCTTTCTGTGTTAATGTCTTTTTCATAAAATTTGCTAATGTTTGTTCCTCATCTGCTGTTTTAGTATCCATGTCAAAATTGGTAGACGATATGGTCGTCCATAAAGTATCTCAAATGGTGTTAAACCTGATGGTGTTGGTGTTATTCTCATATACAATTTTACTAGGTCCAACATTCAATCCAGGTTCGTTTTGGTCTCTTCTATACATTTCCTTAATCTTATTTTTATTGTGCCCTTTGTCCTTTCCACTAATCCGGCACTGTGTGGATGATAAGCACAATGATTTTTGAGATTGACCTGTAGCGCTTCTCCTACGTATTGCACTATTGTATTAACAAAATGCGCTCCATTATCTGAATAGACTGTTTCTGGTATTCCAAATCATGGAATGATGTCTTTGCACAATGCCTTAGCCACTGTAAGTGCATCTGCATGTTTTGTAGGGAACAATTCTACCCATTTTGAGAAGGCATCAATTATGACTAAACAAAATTCCTTCCCTTCATGTTTACTCAGCTGTATATAATCCATATGAATCACTTGAAAGGGATATTGTGGTGTTGGAAATTTGCCTCTTTGGGGTCTCAAATTGCCTTGTGAGTTGTGTTTTGCACATGTCATGCATGCTCTACAATGCTGTTTTGCATATGCATCAAACCCATAAAGACAAAAAATAGATTGCAATTGCGATATCATACCCCCTGATGAGACATGCGTCACGCCATGGCTCATAATAGCTGCCCATTTAAACATATTTTTTGGCAATATGGGTTTCTTTTGTGGTCATATCCGGAGGAGTGTCATATAGGAAACCCATATTGCCAAAAAATATGTTTAAATGGGCAGCTATTATGAGCCATGGCGTGACGCATGTCTCATCAGGGGGTATGATATCGCAATTGCAATCTATTTTTTTTTTTTTTTTTTTTTTTCAAATTTTGCATAGCAGATGATGTCATTTCTTGGACTGACTAATTACTGCAGGGCATGGATTCCCTGCTATGCAGAATTGACTAGTCCACTTTCTGATTTGATGTACAAGGATGATATTTCAATGTCAACCGTGTTGGAATGGAACAAAGAAGCTGAGGAAGCCTTTGTAAAAGTAAAACAACATTAGTGTCATCCACAGTTTGGCACTACCAGATTATAGTAAACCATTCATTCAAACAGTTGATTGTAAGAATAAGTTCATGACTAGTGTTTTGGTTTAAGTGTATGGCTCAAAATTGAGGCCAGTTGCCTACTACTCATCTAAATGGATGCAGTAGCAAGTGCTTTACCACCATGAGTACAGGCTGTTGTTGCAGCCTCTATGGCTGTTCAAAGTAGCAGTAATGTTGTTCTATTCCATCAGTTGACACTGAAAGTTCCACATACAGTCTCTGCACTTCTGTTGCAGACAAACATGAGCCTTTTGTCCCCAGCAAGACATCTTTCGTGTATGTCCTTGCTATTATCACAACCACATCTTACGGTAGAGCGCTGTACAACATTGAATCCATCCACATTGATACCCTTACCTGAGGATGGTGAGCCGCACAATTGTCTTGATGTAGACGAAAGCACGCCCAGACCTCCCGGACGAGCCCCCAGTCAATGTTGGGTATTTTCTCCTCCAAACATTTTTAAAACCTTTAACAAGACAAACAGAGTCAAGAAACACCAGTGAGACAGAAAGTCAAATTTTACGCGCGGAGTGCAGTCAGGCTGTACACCAAGACTACACTAAAGTCTGGCCTGCGCTTCGCTCTTTTTATTAGTGAATCCCTCATCACATCATAAAACTTGCCCTAAGGGGGGGGGGGGGGACAACGCGAGACAAGTTTCTTCCCGTAACATAAACACATACGTCAATAAGCGCAGCTGTAAGGAAAAACAGTTTCTTTCTTTACTCTTATCGTCGGAGGTCAGCACATCTCGTTCGTCTGTTGCAGTTATCAGCTGTTCTGCATCTGCCTGGAACACTAAGCATCACATCACAATCAGTCAAAATTCAACCTTCAGTTCTTTTACTCCCAGTCGTTAGCGGCTACGAAAACAAGTTGTGTAATAATAATAATAAGTACATCCAGCTCCAACAAGGTTGAATAACACGTACATTCTCGGGTTTAAGTGCAAACAGCAACAACACCGTTCTCATCAGAAAGAAGACAAAAGGTACAAATGTTTAACAGTGATAACATATATATATATATAAATCCTTAACAGCAGGTCTGGATCAAGATTCTGTGATTCTTTAAATTATTCTGGACACCTCTAAACCAGAAAAAAAAGAGAGGTGCTACTCCTCACCAACCTCTACCCAACTCCAGATGAATCTAAAGTGTAAGAAAAAGTTGAGTGCAATCAGTCTCAAATTCCAAAGTGTTTATCAGAGAGAAATATGAAATATCAACGATAAAAAACATGTTTGACAGCATGTGGACGATGTCCTCCGTGAGGTATTCTAACAGACTGTCAGAAAGGATGGAGCATCATTTTGTTGTCCCACAAGTCGCAGTGATTTAAGTCGGCATCTATTTGACACATCATGGCTGTTCATTATTACATACTTTCTGAGAAATGTAATTCAAATCTGCCTCACTGCCATATTCCCTCTTTTCTGGACTCGCGGTATCACTCAGCAGGGCTTGAAATGGTAGAGCGCTTCATCAAGTGTCCTTCAGGCAGTGCAGAGGGAGATGCCAGCTGGCGTCAGCTCAGTTTGTTTAGATAACGCTGCACTGTGAAGCCACCTCCATCACTTAATCTCCCATAATGTTTCATTACACAGTGATGTGGAGCAGCGCATTAGTGGGCTTCATCAGCTTAAAAGAACACAGACAGCAGCATGTGTCGTCACACGGAGAAAGGACAACTAGAAGACACTTGGTACAGTGCATACCTGCACCAATATGAGTTATACCAGGATCAAAGAGCAGTGAATCACATGAAAGGCCAGCAATCTGGATCAAACTGGATATGGACCATACTTCAGCCATCGGCATTAAAGATCTATATTCACTGGCTCAAAGATCAGTGATCAATATCAAATGTCATAAATGGATCAAAGATGAGAAATCATTATCAAAGAAGAGTGAGTCAGAACAAAGGCCAGCAATCTGGATCAAACTGGATCTGGACCATACTTCAGCCATCGGCATTAAAGATCTGTATTCACTGGCTCAAAGATCAGTGATCAATATCAAATGTCATAAATGGATCAGAGATGAGAAATCATGATCAAGAAGAGTGAGTCAGAACAAAGGCCAGCAATCTGGATCAAACTGGATCTGGACCATACTTCAGCCATCGGCATTAAAGATCTGTATTCACTGGCTCAAAGATCAGTGATCAATATCAAATGTCATAAATGGATCAAAGATGAGAATCATTATAAAAGAAGAGTGAGTCAGAACAAAGGCCAGCAATATGGACCAAACTGGATGTGTACCATAATTCAGCCATCGGCATTAAAAATCTATATAACTGGCTCAAAGATCAGTGGTCAATATCACATGTCATAAATGGATCAAAGATGAAAAACCATGATCAAAGAAGAGTGAGTCAGACCAAAGGCCAGCAATGTGGATCAAACTGGATCTGGACCATACTTCAGCCATTGGCATTAAAGATCTATGTTCACTGGCTCAAAGATCAGTGATCAAAATCAAATGTCATAAATGGATCAAAGATGAGAAATCATTATCAAAGAAGAGTGAGTCAGAACAAAGGCCAGCAATATGGACCAAACTGGATGTGTACCATAATTCAGCCATCGGCATTAAAAATCTATATTAACTGGCTCAAAGATCAGTGGTCAATATCACATATCATAAATGGATCAAAGATGAAAACTCATGATCAAAGAAGAGTGAGTCAGAACAAAGGCCAGCAATCTGGATCAAACTGGATCTGGACCATACTTCAGCCATCGGCATTAAAGATCTGTATTCACTGGCTCAAAGATCAGTGATCAATATCAAATGTCATAAATGGATCAAAGATGAGAAATCATTATAAAAGAAGAGTGAGTCAGAACAAAGGCCAGCAATATGGACCAAACTGGATGTGTACCATAATTCAGCCATCGGCATTAAAAATCTATATTAACTGGCTCAAAGATCAGTGGTCAATATCACATGTCATAAATGGATCAAAGATGAAAAACCATGATCAAAGAAGAGTGAGTCAGAACAAAGGCCAGCAATGTGGATAAAACTGGATCTGGACCATACTTCAGCCACTGGCATTAAAGATCTATATTCACTGGCTCAAAGATCAGTGATCAATATCAAATGTCATAAATGGATCAAAGATGAGAAATCATTATCAAAGAAGAGTGAGTCAGAACAAAGGCCAGCAATATGGACCAAACTGGATGTGTACCATAATTCAGCCATCGGCATTAAAAATCTATATTAACTGGCTCAAAGATCAGTGGTCAATATCACATGTCATAAATGGATCAAAGATGAAAAATCATGATCAAAGAAGAGTGAGTCAGAACAAAGGCCAGCAATGTGGATCAAACTGGATCTGGACATACTTCAGCCATTGGCATTAAAGATCTATATTCACTGGCTCAAAGATCAGTGATCAATATCAAATGTCATAAATGGATCAAAGATGAGAAATCATTATCAAAGAAGAGTGAGTCAGAACAAAGGCCAGCAATATGGACCAACTGGATGTGTACCATAATTCAGCCATCGGCATTAAAAATCTATATTAACTGGCTCAAGATCAGTGGTCAATATCACATGTCATAAATGGATCAAAGATGAAAAATCATGATCAATAAGAGGGAGTCAGAACAAAGGCAAGCAATATGGCTCAAACTGGAGCTGGACCATAATTCAGCCATCAGCATTAAAAATCTATATTCAGGCGCAAAGATCAGTGATCAATATCAAATGTCCTAAATGGATCAAAGATGGGGAATCAGGATCAAAGAGCAGTTATTATGTTCAAAGGTCAGCTGTCATGATCAGAGGTTAGGAACAGGATTAAAGATCTGTCACCAGCATCAAAGGTCAATGATCAAGAGTAATGATGAACAAAATTCAGCTACCTTGGTGACCAAGGTAGCCGAAGGTCAGAATGGAGTGAAAGATCAATCACCAGCATCAAAGGTCAGTGGTCAATGTCAAAGGTTGAAAATGGTCCAAAAAGTAGTGATGATGATCAAATTCAGATACGTACGTTGGTCAAAGGTCAAGAACAGGATGAAAGCTCGATCATCAGGCTCAACGATCAGTGATCTGTCTCAAAAGTCATAAATGGATTAAAAATGAGAAATCCGGATTAAAGAGCAGTGATTAGGATCAAAGGTCAGGCTATCATGATCAAAGGTCAGGAACAGGATTAAAGATAGAGCCTTACAATCAAAGATCGGTGATCAATACCAAAGATTGTAATGGGTCAAAGATAAAAAGTCAGCATCAAAGAAGAATGATTCAGAACAAAGCCAGAAATATGGATCAAACTAGATCTGGACCACAATTCAGCAATCAGGATTAAAATCTAAATTGAGGCTCAAGATCAGTGAATAATATCAAAGCTCACGAATGGATCAAAGATGAAAAATCAGGATCAAAGAGGAGTGATTATGATCATAGATTATCACAATAAAAGGTGAGGAACTGGATTATAGATGATCAATCAGAATCAAAGATCTACAATCTGGATCAAAGTTCATTAGTCAATATTAAATTTCAATGATCAGATCAAAGGTCAGGAGCAGTATCAAAGGTCAGTATTCGATACCACAGTTTAGCCATTACCATCAAAGCTCAGTGAATATGACAGCAGTTCAGCCATAAAATCCATCACTGGTCTGGATAAAAATTTAGTGATCAGGATCAAACTTCAGGATTGGAATCAAAGGTCATTGAGGATCAGAATCAAAGGTTAGCATTTCTACAGTTTTGAGACATCAGTGAATATGAGTAAAGGTCAGCAGAATGATCATGGCCAAAAATCGCCAGGAGGGGAGGGGGTGTGTGTGAATTTCTGTGTCATGAACTCAGCTTCCTGGATCCCATTGATATAGATCCAAAACAGACTGTTTGGCTTGTGTCTCACTGCTCCATTAAGTTTAAACTGCTTCTTTATTTATGTGTGTGTGTGTGTGTGTGTGTGTGTGTGTGTGTGTGTGTGTGTGTGTGTGTGGTGTGTGTGTGTGTGTGTGTGTGTGTGTGTGTGTGTGTGTGTGTAATCCTGCTAACAATCAGTCAAACAAACAAACAGACTTGGGTGAAAATGTTACCTCCTTCATCGAGGCAACTAAAAGGAGAACTCAGAGAGTTCATATTTCAGCCAGCGTGATAACTGACGGAGGAGGACTTTTTAAACTTTATCACTGTAAGTGTTGGACACGTCAAGAGTCAACAGAGGCTGTATGACATCATTCCTGATTCTTACACTAACACTTTTTCCTTCAAATTTTGATTTTGAAACATTCAGAAAATTGCAAGAAATACAGTCGTGTTCAGAATAATAGTAGTGCTATGTGACTAAAAAGATTAATCCAGGTTTTGAGTATATTTCTTATTGTTACATGGGAAACAAGGTACCAGTAGATTCAGTAGATTCTCACAAATCCAACAAGACCAAGCATTCATGATATGCACACTGTTAAGGCTATGAAATTGGGCTATTAGTAAAAAAAAGTAGAAAAGGGGGTGTTCACAATAATAGTAGCATCTGCTGTTGACGCTACAAACTCAAAACTATTATGTTCAAACTGCTTTTTTTAGCAATCCTCTGAATCACTAAACTAGTATTTAGTTGTATAACCACAGTGATTTCTTCACATCTGCGAGGCATTAATTTGTTGGTTTGGAACCAAGATTTTGCTCATTTACTAGTGTGCTTGGGGTCATTGTCTTGTTGAAACACCCATTTCAAGGGCATGTCCTCTTCAGCATAAGGCAACATGACCTCTTCAAGTATTTTGACATATCCAAACTGATCCATGATATCTGGTATGCGATATATAGGCCCAACACCATAGTAGGAGAAACATGCCCATATCATGATGCTTGCACCACCATGCTTCACTGTCTTCACTGTGAACTGTGCTTGAATTCAGAGTTTGGGGGTCGTCTCACAAACTGTCTGTGGCCCTTGGACCCAAAAAGAACAATTTTACTCTCATCAGTCCACAAAATATTCCTCCATTTCTCTTTAGGCCAGTTGATGTGTTCTTTGGCAATTGTAACCTCTTCTGCACATGTCTTTATTTAACAGAGGGACTTTGCGGGGGATTCTTGTAAATAAATTGGCTTCACACAGGCGTCTTCTAACTGTCCACAGCACTTACAGGTAACTCCAGACTGTCTTTGATCATCCTGGAGCTGATCAGTGGGTGAGCCTTTGCCATTCTGGTTATTCTTCTATCCATTTGATGGTTGTTTTCCGTTTTCTTCCACGCGTCTGTTTTGTTTTTTTTTTTTTTTTTGTCCATTTTAAAGCATTGCAGATCACTGTAGAATGAACAAACCTATCATTTTTTGCACCTGCATATAAGTTTTCCCCTCTCCAATCACCTTTTAATCAAACTATGCTGTTCTTCTGAACAATGTCTTGAACGTCCCATTTTCCTCAGGCTTTCAAAGAGGAAAAGCATGTTCAACATGTGCTGGCTTCATCCTTAAATAGGGGACACCTGATTCACACCTGTTTGTTCCACAAAATTGACAAACTCACTGACTGAATGCCACACTACTATTATTGTGAACACCCCCTTTCCTACTTTTTTTTTTTACTAATAGCCCAACTTCATAGCCTTAAGAGTGTGCCATATCATGAATGCTTGGTCTTGTTGGATTTGTGAGAATCTACTGAATCTACTGGTACCTTGTTTCCCATGTAAACAATAAGAAATATACTCAAAAACCTGGATTAATCTTTTTAGTCACATAGCACTACTATTATTGTGAACACCCCCTTTTCTACTTTTTTTTTACTAATAGCCCAATTTCATAGCCTTAAGAGTGTGCATATCATGAAGCTTGGTCTTGTTGAGTTGTGAGAATCTACTGAATCTACTGGCTCCTTGTTTCCCTGTAACAATAAGAAATATACTCAAAACCTGGATTAATCTTTTTAGTCCCATAGTAACTATATTATTCTGAACGCTGCCGACATTGATATTCCCTCATGGTCACAGAACTCGTATGTGACCCCTGGCCAGTTCCTTCCTGACATTCCGTTGTTTTTTTGTTTTTTTTACAAAAGAAAACTATAGAATATTGGATGCGTTGTGACAAAAGACAAAAATCACAGAGAGACTTAATCTTCATGACTAAAATATATAAACATAAATAAAATGAGAAAAAAGAGAAAAAATCATTCTTACTATTTCAAGTGCCTTTTCTTTACACTGACATGTTTGTGCATTCAAGGCTTCTGTATAATTACCTTTGGTTAGCATGAACCTAAAATGACCATTTTGACCAAGCTTTGAAAATTTGTTAATCGTGTAACCAAAGCGGAAAAGTCCTTCTTTCCATCTGGAATATTTCGTTCACAATTTCTATCCATTTTCCAAGATTGGGTGGTTCAGGAGGAGCCTTTTTCCAGCAGCTATTAAAATTGCTATAGTGAATAAATAATTGTTCAATTGCATTTCAATCAGCCTTACCCAAATCCTAATTAAAGAAGTAAATTCAAAAGGTATTGTAACCCTGAATATAAATTCCATATTTGTGAGTATGTCCTTCCAGAATTGTTTTATTATTGGGCAGTCCCAAAATATGTGCCAATGATCGGCATTTTGGCTTCCACACTGTCTCAGGCATTTAAGCTCCTCCCCGTTACAATGAGTCTTTTGTTTTGGATTAATAAAAAAAATCAAATGTAGCATTTCCAGTTGAAGTCTCTCCAGGAATGTGAATTTCTGCATTTCCACACGGATGTACAGTAACCCGCCACTTCTTCATCGGTCATTAGAATGGTGCCACCCTTTTCCCATTTTATTTTCACATATTGTGTTGAATATGACTTTTTGCTCATAAAGCCTTTATAAATCTAGATATTAGACCTTTTATTGATTTTGCACTGTGTGAATTTAGTATTTCCTTGAGCACGCTTTCTTGGCAACTTATTTCTTTATTAATATAGTGGCGCACTTGCAAATATCTATAGAAATCTTGTTTTCTCAGATTATGACTGTTCATGAGAGAGTTTGAATATCCTTTACTATTCCTTTATCTGTTAAAGAATATTTTGTTGTTATGCCTTTAAGTATCCGACTATGAAATCTGTTGTCTATTGGGTTGGGTCGTATGCACACCATCTCACAATCTTCATATTATTATGTAATTTATATTCATCTTTAATTTTTTTGACCAAGATTTAATGACGACTCCAGACATGGATTTTCAACCTCGTTAAGGATTTTTCCAAAATCTTTGTTCCACAATATTGCCTGTAATTGGGTGTGTGTGTGTGTGTGTGTGTGTGTATGTGTGTGTGACAAAATATGAGACTCAGTGTCCTTATGATTATGTATCTGTCGCCACAGGCCTCTAAGTAAGGACCTGTTTCTGTGTCTCATGTTTTAAATGGAAACAAACCGCTGATTGCCACGCCCCCTCTGTATGAGCTCACACATGGACCTCAGTGACATAAATCACAGAATTATAGAAGAAGCTTTGTTTTTAGCTGTTTCATTTCTAAATGCTCAGACATTTATGTGAGCATAATGTCAAACCACAATCATAATTACGTAAAAGCTGATGGAAACTTATTTTACACAAAACAAACCCCTTAAATTTTGAACTGAACAATTGCAGTACCTTTTCATAAAAAATGTGCCCATAATATGAGGAAATGATGTACAACACATGGACTTTGCCTTGACTATGATCTATTTTGGTGTCATATAAAACAAATAATGAATGTTTTCTATTTGTGCAATGGAAAGAACATTTGCATGTTGCACACTTCTGCCACTGCACTCAGAAACATTTATTGTTATTATCATCATCATCATCATCATCATCATTCATTATTTCATGGGTTAATGTTCACAATCAGTCATGAAAGGGTGGAACTCAGGAAGATTAAAGAACATTTAACTATTTTTCTTTAAAATGTTTTCGAATGAAAGCAAATGAAATGAAATATTCCCTTCCATAGAGTGCACCTTAAATGCATCTTAAATCTGATCCAACTCTAATTTATAATGATTACTTCAGGGCAAAGGGTGAGACATGTATGTGAAAAAACATCCTGCAAACCCAAATATTCTCAGATGAATTATTTTCCCAGCAATTAAGAATAATTCACGCCCGAGGTTGTTTGACATTACGTAACATGAAATATGTTTTTCTTTGTTTGTTTGATTATTTGTTTGTTTTCACAATATCGTGGCATGCTATTTATAGTTTGTAAGAATGGCATGCTGAAGGGTCCCAGATTCAGCGGAGTCATGTCACGGCTGCTGGATTTTAATGGGAGATTGCGCACCAGTCGATCCCAAAGGTTGAGAGGAAGCTTTTGTTCCCGGTTTGTATGTGTCGCTTGGAATGAACGTAATGGCGAGCAGTACCTGTACATCCAACACCAGGATGTGAGCGAGAGATTACATAAGATGGCACAATAGTCTGCTGCTTCTCCTCATAGCGCCTTATCGCCGTATTGATACACGACAGAGAAAACCTTAGGGTTTAGTGTGTTTACATCAGGAACTAAGGACAGCTAGATCGGAAGCAATTCGATGAGTCAAATTGGATGTTGTACATTGGTAAGAGAAAAAACAAAATCCCTGTAATTTGGTGCCATGCTACACAGCCAAGGATGAGTCTGTTAGTGTTCAGTGCCCATCGTTGGTACCTCGACTGTGTGCCAAGAGTGCGCTGACTAAATGAGCTATAAAGAGCGGTGAGATAGCTGAGCTAAAAGCATACGGGATGCATTGGCTCTGTTTGTGTACAGGCGTACGCTGACGTTCAAAGGGAAAAGAGCATGCCTTCAACCTCGCGAATTAATTCAGCTTTGCGGCTTTCTCCGGGCTTGGTTGTTGACAAGGAGATCTAGTGATTTTTCTCCAGCTGATGATGAAAGGTGCAGCTTTATCGAGGCACAGCCGCTACGGCCTCTCTCTAGATCTGCCGGGGTGTTCCTTGAACCGAGTTGGACCTAACAGATGTCTACCAGAACCAGTGTAGAAATCCGCTCAGACAGACGGGCAGCTTGGTGTCGTCAAACCCGTTCCACCTCGAGGAGGAGCGCGGATATTGTGTCAGTCATAATTAGGTACTATACGCGGGAAGTGCCGCTTTCCCAAATGAATAGGGGTAATTGGATAAGGAGGCTGATATTTTGATGTCTTTGTCTGGATAGGTTGGTGCAGGAGCTGACTGGTCTGAGTAAAGGAGGAGGAGGATGCGGCAGGGAAGAAGGAGTTGTGCGCTCTCGTAGTGAATCATAATTAGTCCCCTTCAATCCTTCTTACTCTTAGTACTATATTATCTCCTCATATTTTGCGTCAGCTCTTCCTCTTTTAGTCCTTTCGGGCCTCTTATCTGTCTCCGACTCATCATCCTCTTCCTTTCGTCATTCCTCTGATGGAAGCTTCTCTCAATAACGAATGACGAGCACTGGTCTAGATGACGACGATCACACGGACCTGACGCCCCTTTACCTGATCATTAGCGCGCAGCACTGGAGTAAATTGGCCAATTAAGACTGAGGTACAATCAGTAACCTTTCACATTGCCTCTGTCTGTTGGCACCGCCTCCCCTTGCCCTCTCCGCCTTGCCCACTGGCTGAATACCCGTCTGGGAATGTGTGAGGTGATGACAAGCAGCTTTGATGCCTGCGTAATAAGTCTCTAACTGCTATCGGACTCACTGATCACACCAGGAAGTGGTGTGATCAGTGAGTCCACTTCCTGTGTAGTACTCGTTGGAATTTTGTATCCAATGCATTTTTTTATAGCTTCTCTTGTTTATCCAGGCTTTGTCCTGTATATGCCACGGAGGCTTCATTGGCTCTGAAAGGTTTGATGTGACATGAGCTTCTAGAACTAATGGAATTTGCTTGCTTCTCTGTCATGCTAGCAGCTAGAGACATGGTAACAAGACAGGACCTGGGGCTCCTGCTTGAGAATTGACGTGTGCACGTAAAGACTTTCTGTGTCTCCGATGGTGCATAATGTCTTCTGATGACTTGAATTAATGCTGCCTCGGCACCTTTTATCATCAAAGTAAGACGGCCAGCACAGTCCCAAACTGAAATTATCCAAAGGTTAATTAGCCTTTGGATTACTGGCCAGGTTCTGTCCTTCCAGAAGTTACATGAACAGTCAAAGAATTGATTGAATTAGTCCAAGTCATTCCAAAAGTTCCATAATGGGGCCAATGGGGGTATTTTAAACAGATCATGTCTGCTTCATGAGTTTGGTGTGTTTGGAAAGTCAAAAGGTGAGTCCTGAAGAAATCGTTAGAGGACTAGTGCATACCCTGCAGGCTCTACACACACAGTAAATATACAAGTAAATACACATCTGCAAAAGTGTTTTTTTTTGATGATGTATGACTTCATTATGAGGTCATTCATACCAATCAATCTCAAATAACTTGCAGATGAATATTCTAATTTATTGTAATATATTCTATATTCTAATTTCTCATAATCCAGTAGATGGCAGTGATCTATGCATTTTGACCCATCCACTGGATGGAAGTTTGAATAGTGCCTGCCCAAATATCACACGGCCGTTGCGTTGAATCATATACACAACAAAAATATAAACGCAACACTTTTGGTTTTGCTCCCATTTTGTATGAGATGAACTCAAAGATCTAAAACTTTTTCCACATACACAATATCACCATTCCCTCAAATATTGTTCACAAACCAGTCTAAATCTGTGATAGTGAGCACTTCTCCTTTGCTGAGATAATCCATCCACCTACAGGTGTGCCATATCAAGATGCTGATTAGACACCATGATTAGTGCACAGGTGTGCCTTAGACTGCCCACAACAAAAGGCCACTCTGAAAGGTGCAGTTTTGTTTTATTGGGGGGGATACCAGTCAGTATCTGGTGTGACCACCATTTGCCTCATGCAGTGCAACACATCTCCTTCGCATAGAGTTGATCAGGTTGTCAATTGTGGCCTGTGGAATGTTGGTCCACTCCTCTTCAATGGCTGGATATTGGCAGGAACTGGTACACGCTGTCATATACGCCGGTCCAGAGCATCCCAAACATGCTCAATGGGTGACATGTCCGGTGAGTATGGCGGCCATGCAAGAACTGGGACATTTTCAGCTTCCAAGACTTGTGTACAGATCCTTGCAACATGGGGCCGTGTATTATCCTGCTGCAACATGAGGTGATGTTCTTGGATGTATGGCACAACAATGGCCTCAGGATCTCGTCACGGTATCTCTGTGCATTCAAAATGCCATCAATAAAATGCACCTGTGTCTTCGTCCATAACAGACGCCTGCCATACCATAACCCCACCGCCACCATGGGCCACTCGATCCACAACATTGACATCAGAAAACCGCTCACCCACGACGCCACACACGCTGTCTGTCATCTGCCCTGGACAGTGTGAACCGGGATTCATCCGTGAAGAGAACACCTCTCCAACGTGCCAAACGCCAGCGAATGTGAGCATTTGCCCACTCAAGTCGGTTACGACGACAAACTGGAGTCAGGTCGAGACCCGATGAGGAACGAGCATGCAGATGAGCTTCCCTGAGACATTTCTGACAGTTTGTGCAGAAATTCTTTGGTTATGCAAACCGATTGTTTCAGCATTCTCTGAAACGCTTTGGAGACTGCTCCTTATGGTAGAGAAATGAACATTCAATACACGAGCAACAGCTCTGGTTGACATTCCTGCTGTCAGCATGCCAATTGCATGCTCCCTCAAATCTTTCGACATCTGTGGCATTGTGCTGTGTGATAAAACTGCACCTTTCAGAGTGGCCTTTTATTGTGGACAGTCTAAGGCACACCTGTGCACTAATCATGGTGTCTAATCAGCATCTTGATATGGCACACCTGTGAGGTGGGATGGATTATCACAGCAAAGGAGAAGTGCTCACTATCACAGATTTAGACTGGTTTGTGAACAATATTTGAGGGAAATGGTGATATTGTGTATGTGGAAAAAGTTTTAGATCTTTGAGTTCATCTCATACAAAATGGGAGCAAAACCAAAAGTGTTGCGTTTATATTTTTGTTGAGTGTACTTAACAAAGAGAATTTTCAGTTTTGCAAATGCCTTTTTTTTCCAAATTAAAAAAAAATTACATATTTTACAAATACACATTTATTTGTAAAAACCAACATACATGTTACAGTAACGTGTGTTGGTTTTTACATATAACTAAACCAACCAACCACAGTAATGGGCAGAGGCTCATTTTCCCATCATGCCTTTTGGCATCTGTGTGTTAATGTTCAAACCTTCAGAATTAGTGCATTATTTTAAAATTAAAGATATGTGTTATAATTTCACTTAAAAAAACTAAATAAACTATAAATTATGTGGATTAATTTGGTTTATAAATCAAAACCATAAGTCAAACCCACTTTGCTTTTCATGACTTCTGCCATGTCTGGGGCACTGTTCAATGGCATGTTCAATGTAAATGACTCTTCTTTGCAGCAGTGGGCAGGACGCACAAAGACAGAAATGCTGACTCATTGGTTGTTGTTGTGTTTGGGTTTGTGATTGTTTTTGATTCTAATCAGAAGCATTGGTGGTGATTAAATTCAAAACCGGCTTGTCAGTAGCTGACAGTGTACCTGAGACAAAAGTTAGTGGTTAGCTGTAGCTTATGCTAAATTTTTTAGTGGTTTATCAGTTTAGTATTATAAAAGTTAGTGGATTAGCGGTTATCAAAGCTAACTATTTGGTTAGCTGTGCCTACCACTGACTAAAAGTTAAAAATCTTCTGCTTTTCCGCTTGCTGAAAATGCAACGATAGTCCAGATGCTGATTTATCTACAATAACAAGTCATGTCAAGTCTGAGAACATGCACTGGTGTTCCATGTTGCCATATCCACCACATCACGAACCGGCCTTGGGTCTTGCATGGCAACTACATATGCAGACAACTGATCCATCCCCACCTCTCAAAAGTAACCATCCATCTGCAGCAGCCAGGTGAAGCATGTACATATGTGATCCCTGTGACCGCTTGTTTGATGCAGAGTCATTCTTGCAGTTCCCAAGGATCCTCTGAAGAAACTAGGGAAGAGATTCGTTTATAACCTTGGTGGATGCACGACTGATGCATGTCAATTTTAACACATAAATTATGATTTATTGTGACCTATGTGTACAACCATTTTCAAGACTGCTAAAATATGAGTGGCAGCATTACACATTCAATTACGCAAATGACTCATTTATTTAATTCCACTTAATAACACGGCACACATTTCCTGTATCATTAATTAAATATTGGCTTTGTTCGGTGTGATAGTGTGCCGTAGTTATTCTAGAGGGACTGTTCAATTGTTAAATATATAAGCCAACTTAGATCTTACTTCAAATCATATGTCTCACTCTCTCACTCATCTTAAACCACTTAATCCAATTGAGGGTTGTGGGGGGTTGGATCCTATCCCAGCAGTCATAAGGTGTGAAGCGGGTTCACTCTGGACAGGACGCCAGTCTGTCGCAGGGACACATATAGCACATATAGACAAACAAACACACTCGCACCTATGGACAATTTGAAGTTTACAATCCACCTAACCTGCAAATCTTTGATCATGCAAACTCCATACAGAAAGGCCACAGGTGGCAATCGATCCCATGACCTTCTTGCTGTGAGGCAACAGTGCTAACCACCAAGCCACTGTGCTGCCCAAATCATATGTCTATGTTTATCTAATTAATACCAACCAGGAGATGATGATGATTCTGCTACAACGACCGCTAGGGCAGTTTGTCTACTAAAAACACGTGAATGCAGCATTAACATGCCAATGGCTGCAGACTAAACCTCATAAGTCCTAGCCGGATAGTTTGAGACCATAATGTAAAGGCATTTATGCCATCTGCCCATAAACGGGGGGCTAGAAATGATTTGTTTCCAAATCCCAATGGGGAGGTGATGGTCTAGTGGTTAAAGCGTTGGGCTTCAGACCAGAGGATCCTCAGTTCAAAATCCAGCCAGACCGGAAAATCACTACTTAAGGGCAAGGTCCTTGAGGTTCTTGCATGGCAGCAGCCTGACATTGGTGTGTGAGTGTGTCTGTGTGAATGTGAGGCATCATTGTAAAGTGCTTTGAGCTTCTGATGCAGATGGAAAAGCGCTATATAAATGCAGTCCATTTAGCAACATTTGGAGGTCTTGGAGGTCCAGCTCATACCTTCATCACTCCATCACTCTACATTCTAGTCATTTTGTGCAGAAGGAGGCTCTTTGTGCTTGATCGCTGCCCCCACCCCCTGCCCCACCCCCAAATCTGACAATGATGATGTCCTTTCTGCACGGGCAGTATACTAGCGCAGTTCTAATCAGTGCAGCGGGGAGTGCGCGAGAACGCATTGGGAAATGGTTAGAGAGAGACACAGACGAGTGTTTGTATGCATTTGTACATCTACGAGAAGGAAGCAAAGGCAAGGCGTGAGACTGAGGGAAAGGGAAGAGGGGAGAGAGAAAGGGAAAGAAGCAGAGGGAGGGGAAATGATATAGTGGGAGAGAGAGAGGGAGAGGTGGTTACGTAGAGCAGCACCCCAATTCATCAGGCAGCATACGGCAGCTCTGCAGTGCCATCGCACAGTCCGAGAATGGGACTATGAGACCGAGAGACAGCAATCAGAGAGAGCAGGGAGCAAGGACGGGGGGAGGCGAGACGAAGAGCTTGAGGCATTTGTTCCGATGAGAGGGGGAATGATTATCGCCCATCGTGGATGTGGAAAGGACGTGGCAACAGCAGCTGAGGCTGATTTGCCATCTCCCGTGTAGAAGTAGCCGGCGTCAGGACGTTATGCCCTGTGAGCAGTGAAGGGAAGCGCATGAGAGCCAGGAGCAGCTGCTTTGAACGCATGTCTCAGACAATCAGGGGATGCAGCAAACCTCTGCCCTGAGCTCTACCCAGCAAGGAGGAGAACCAGGTGGGCTGGGGCAGGAGTGGGAGGCGGCTGCTTCGGAAAGCAGCTAGCTTAACCTGCACCGTGGTCCTCATCCAAGAGCTGTTTTCCAGATCTGAGCGTGGATTTAGTGCTCTGAGAAATGACGATCTGTGGTTGAGCCAGCAAGGAGCCTCTGAGGAACCTGCAGGAGTGTGTGAATGCTGGCCAACACCAAGGATAACCAGCCTCTTCCTGCACAGGCCACCTGGAGATTCATCATCAAGGAGTCTACACTTGGATTCGGTCATGAATTGAGGAGTTTGGAACGAGGATTCCGCGGAGATCCCGTGTTTCTTGTGTGATGTAGGATTTACAAATATGTTTACCTGATCGCGGGTCTGGAGTAAAGGAAGAAAAATGATATAAACAAGAGTTTATTTAAGAAAAAAATAATAACACGAGTACCTCAACAGTACTTTAGAATGCTGCTACCTTCATTGTATGAGCCGTGTCCTAGCTCTCAGAGAGGTTGACCAATGAAGCCATGGGACTCAGCCAGAGCTTTACAAGTATGTGTTGAACCCAAATTTATTTGTAGGAACCTGAATATTTATGTGTTACACCCTTATGGAGTCATTATAAAATGCAAAAGGAAAAAGAAAATGACAGGGATAGTGAATAATGTGTGATACACGTAAAAATGTGATTTAGTGATATTTTCTATTTGATGACTTGTAGTATTGTGTCTTGTCCTAGGCACTTGTTTGTTTTTTGTTTTACACTCGCTCATCTGATCACTAAAGGAATGTTTAGTGAGCCGTGTTTGTTGGAAGATGCCGTATTGGCTCAATCCAACATAACTAACAACACCAAGCTTCAGATGGGCTTCCTTCTCCCCACTACCTCCACCCTCGCCTGACACTCTTACTCAGTCACACCAACACCAAGTGGGTGTGTATTAGCCTACTCAGACCCCACCCCACCCCACCCCACCCTCCCCTTTGCAGGGCTTGAGCTGGGCCTGCAGCATTTCCTACCCCCCTCCACCCTCCCTCTCCCGTGTTTGAGTTAGCCGGGCCCCCGCCTGTACTGTGGGAGCCCCTCACCCCTGGCCTGGACCCTGTCTCCCCCTCACCCCGCCTGGTGCTGCTGCACCCGGCTCTGTCTCTGCTGGCCGAGGATGATGTGGCAGTGCCATGTGTCGTCCTCTGAGTGCCGCTGCTACCGGCTGAACGGCTTCTCCCTGCTGAAGCGCTTCCTCTCTCGGCAGATGGGGCCTGTGGTAAAGCCCTGGACCAGCCGGTGGGCGAGTGGCTGGAGCATGTGGGGCTGCCGCAGTACGAGAGCAAGTTTCTGCTCAACGGCTTCGATGACCTACGATTTATGGTGAGTCACCTGCAGCATGTTGTCTCAGGGGGTCTGGTCAGTCCCGTCCTCTACCTCTGTCAACCTTGTTGCATTTGTTTTTCATGTCACCACTCTGCTTGGACTTCCTCTTCTTCTTCTCTCTCTTTTTCACTCTGCATCACACTTCCCACTCTCCCGTGCATCTCTGTTTCACGCATTGCAGAGCATGATACTGGTTAACTTCATGACTCGACAAAAAGAAGCGATCATATTAAACGAGGGCTGGCTGAAAAGTTCTGCCTCCAGTGCAATCTGTCAATACCAAGCACGATACCGAAGTACGAGAACAATCCTCTACTTACTGACTTCTTTTTTTTTTTTTGTCGTCACTCACCTTATTTTGGTCTCCCAAAACAGAATGACTGTGGCTCACCGGATTATTTGCGCGCTTCCTTTCCTGTTGGTGACAACGCAATTTTCACACAGTGAGGTTGGAGATTTGACAAAATGGAACTAGTCTTGCAGACTGAACAGAACACTGATGTTGCTGGTAGTAATACCATATTAATTCTATTACAAGAGCAACAACATGAACAGAAATGAACCTACATACTTCTACCTCTCATGACTCAAACTGTAATATACTTGGAATTGATAACTCACAGATATTAAATGTACACCTGTCTGCAAACTAATCAACTGCAAGAATGTGAAACCAAAGCAAACCTTGGTGCTGATCTTGTTCTGAACTTTCAAGTGTGAAGTCACCCTTAAATGTAGATACTATTTGTACTAGAATGTAGATACTATTTGTACTACTGTATTTATGTACTAGTTTGTACATAAAAATACCACATGAGATGGGGTGTGATGCTGCTGCAAAGCAATGCCCTGGTTGCTACACGCCTTCTCCGTGACATAAGTCACCGCAGATTAAAACAGATTCCCGCTCAAAGGATGGTCGTAGGAGGCGAGTTTCTATGTGTTCAAACATAGGCAAAGCCATATTTAACTGTAAAAGACAGAAAAGCCAGTTTTGCAAAATATGGTCCCTTCAAGGAATGTAGACTCCTACAATGGAAGAAACACAAATGACAAGTAAAACGCAACCATTTCCCAAAATTTTTCATCACTACCTTATTTATTATATAATTCATAGCCACCTCAACCTATTATACATAATACTCAGATTTCGGGACTCTACTTAAGTGTGGATACACCCACCTACACTCAAAAAAACCTAGAATCTTAATACACATTGATGACACAATAATAATTAATAAAAATCTTGTATGTTGTTCAGTGGCAAACCTTTTTCAAACCTTTATCAGTGGTAGAAAAAGTTATTAATGTGAATAAAAGAAATTTTAAAAGCAACCCTCAGAGTTAAGTCTCACACTCAAGCACTGAGGGTGTACCACTTAGAGTAGCCTTAGAGTAACCATGGCAGTGTTGAGGTAGGGTGGCCAGTTCTTTTCCTCATTGCCTTGCACCCCCAATCAGAACTAGTCAGGCATCCCTTCAGTGCTGGTGGGCAACTGGGAGGCACCAATCCTAGCTGGTCACCATCCACAAAGAAGACCAGTGCTCTAAACGCCAAACACCACACTCCCTGATATACAACTCCAAACAACCAAAACAGGAGTAAAAACAAGGCTAATGGCTTTTGCTCATATTCTTTTCAAAAGTGCAAACATAGCAACAAACATATCCTCCAGGTTGAATGTTGTAGAAGTAACATTACATGCAGAAATCCTGAAGAGTTACTTGTAGTTTTGTCCATGTTAGCACTGTTAGCATTAGCATAGCACGAGTCAGCCTACCAGTTTTTAACCAACAAAAACATATTTCACAAAACTGTCAGGAAAGTCAGCAACTGGATACTTTTGTCGTATTTTGGATTTGCTTTAGGTGCCTCAAACAAGTCAAAATTTCTTTTGGCATCTCCTGTCTTTTCCTCATTGTGGCCATAGCAGATCCACCATGGATCCACCTGCTGACTTGATACAGGGTTTATGCCACATAACTCCAAATCTACAGCAAGAATGGGGAGGGGCGTGGAAGTGGGGGATCTTCAACCAGGGACCTTCTGTTTAGGAAGCAAGCCGCTAGCCATTTGAGACAACCTACACAGAAATGGGAGCAAAACCAAAAGTGTTGCGTTTATATTTTTGTTGAGTGTATAATTGAAGTTGGTCTTGCAATAACTGCACAATCTATGTGAACAATATGCCCACTCCTTCGGTGTATTTATATTTGTGTGGTCACTATACCATCTGGAAATTAATATCCCCCCCCCCAAAAAAATATATAATTTCACAGGACCTGCCTCTGAAATTTTTGGGGTAACATATATAATATATACATGTTGACTTGAATATCACATATTGGATTAGTGATGTACAGTGGGGCCAAAAAGTATTTAGTCAGTCCCTGATTGTGCAAGTTCTCCTACTTAGAAAGATGAGAGAGGTCTGTGATTTTCATCATAGGTACACTTCAACTATGAGAGACAAAATGAGAAAAAACATCCAGGAAATCACATTGTAGGATTTTTAAAGAATTTATTTGTAAATTATGGTGGATTAACTATTTGGTCACCCACAAACAAGCAAGATTTCTGGCTCTCACAGACCTGTAACTTCTTCTTTAAGAAGCTCTTCTTTCCTCCACATGTTACCTGTATTAATGGCAAAACCTCCTTCCATCAGTGAAAGCACTGAAGATGCAACATGGCTGGGTCTTCCAGCATGACAGTGATCCCAAACACACCGCTCGGGCAACAAAGGAGTGGCTCCATAAAAAGCATTTCAAGGTCCTGGAGTGGTCTAGCCAGTCTCCAGACCTCGATCCCACAGAAAATTTGTTGAGGGAGTTGAAAGTCCATGTTGCCCAGTGACAGCCCCAAAACATCAGTGCTCCAGAGGAGATCTGCATGGAGGAATGGGCCAAAATACCAGCTACAGTGTGTCCAAACCTGGTGAAAACTTACAGGAAAAATACTTGTGTCATCTGCAAATAATACTAATTTTAATATCTTGGACACTTAAAAATATAATTTATATAAAGTAAAAAGAGTTTCGGACCCAGTACTGACCCCTGTGGGACACCACAAGCAATGTCCATGCATGATGATGTATATTCCCCCAACTTCACAAATTGTTTTCTGTTACGCAAATAACTTCTCACCCAGTGCAACACTAATCCCCTGATCCCATACCATTCAGGTTTATTGATTAATATATCATGATTAATTGTGTCGAAAGCTTTTTTAAGGTCTATGAATATTCCAACTGAATGTAATTTATGATCTATGGCATTTGGCATACAGAGGGGCGGCACAGCAGCTGAACGTTGAACGACCATTTGGTCAGCTGAAAATTGACTAGCTTTTGTCCAAGTATATAGTTGGTTAAAACTTTAAATTAAAATAATTTTAGGGAAAATAATCCATTTTGGTGTAACAAATTGCAACAACTTTTTAAAAGTTTGTCCAAGTTTTACTTTTCCCCCATATTTAAAAAGCATTGGGTCCATAATCTGCCTTTAACTTTTACGTGATTTTTCTTCTTTTCGTTGGCTGATCCCTATTCATTCCACCAAACTGGGTCCAAATCAGATCAAAACCCTGTGAGTTATTTTTTGGACAACCAGGAACAATAACAGGGCCACCACATGAACGCTTTCATACGTAGAAATAAATACTGCAGGCATAAATGTAAATGTGACCGTTATTAGCACAAACAGTATAGTATTGTGTGGTACTGTAAATGTGACAACAGTAGGCAGTTTTTAAAACCTGAGTGACTGTGAAAAAAGAAGACTAGTGAGAGAAGCCACTAAGACACTCATGGCAACTTTGTAGGAGTTCTAGGATTCTGTGGCAGTGATCGGAGAAACTGTGCATAGTGCAACTTTTGTTTGTTGCATCACCAGTTGCACAGCTTCAAGGTGGAGTTTAACTAAGAAAGATTTCTGAAAAAGAAAATGTGAAATTTCAGGTACATTTTGCCAGGAATGTATACAGGGGAGATGATTCTATAGTTGATGTGTTTCCTTGTTTTAAAGTAACATATAGTATATAGTATAATAATATATAGTAATATATAGTAATAATATGAATATATGATGACCCTTAAAAGACGATCCCCTTTTACAAAACATATTTAGAAAACGACTTTCTGAAGGCCAAATCTTCTTTATTATTTCAAGAAAATCCTTTAACTTGAAAATAATGCTTATTAAAGAATATTTTAAGGGCATTTTTCAATCATACATTGACACACTCAAATGCCAATCTCTTGGACATGCCATATTTAGAGACATGTTAAGTTTTCAGACTGTTTGCATTTTTAAAATGGTGTATTTGTGTTCATCATCTTCTAACACTTCAGAAATAACAATTATGTGATATTGCATTTCTTGGCTGCTTGAAAGTTGTTTGATGACTGTTGCATTTATCACAGTGAGCCTGCATCATAACTCCTCCTCAGTTGAGCAGGCCCCATGTTTATATAGGATTTGTTTCCTGGCAACAAACAAACAACAAGAACAAAAAAACAAACAAACAAAACCCAGGTGGTGTGCCACTGTAGAGCACTCCGTCCCAGCATTTTTATTTAAAATCATGTTCAGTGTTAGGTTTTGTTTGCACGACAACAACAAACAGCAAACAACAGCCTTACAATGTGTATGGTGATTAAAAAAAGAACAGGAACATTTAGACTCCAGCTACATAAATTTAGAGGAGTGGGATGCTTTAGTCTTGTGTGAAACACTCATTTATTTGGCACACCTGACTGTTTTGAATGTAATGACACATAAAAGTGTAGATCCTGAATAAGACAATCCAATTTTTCAGAAGTATTAAAAAATAAAATCTTATATTCAGATCCCTAATTATTGGATGGATATTTTCATCCATGGTCAGCCATGACCAACCATGGCCTATGATATTCAGAAAAATATGGTAGTATAAATTCTTCCAGTATGGGAATACATAGTATATTGATAAAGGGGGCATTTAAAAATTATTTTCGTTGTATTTGAACATTTTTTAAAAACATTTTGAATTATCGCCCTGCTTTTGTGTAAACTACTGACACTATTCTAAGCTACTATTCAGTTATTCAGTGGAATTGAGGCAAGTCATCTGAGTGCTGTTAATGGATGCATGTATTTTGGTTCAGTGTTATGCTCACTTAACCTTACAGTCAGCTTCTTGTATTCTTTGAAGCCTAAATAATACAGGTCTGTGAGGGCATCCAAATACTGGTCCGCAACAGATCTGAATCTCATGAGGGTCACTTGGAGTAGTTTGAACCTGGCTGCGGCACTTCCTCCCAGCATCATAATTTGGTGTTTGAGAAGCTTTTAGATGGTAATTCACCTTATCACCTCACAGTGTGTTCACCGACCGAGTGGGTTAGTCATTGAATTGCTGCACACGTCTGACTGCTGCTTGTAATCCGTCATTACAAAGCACTCGGACTCTTTCCCCACGCTCCCAGCAGCACAAGTATAGAAGTGTTATAATTTGTTACGCTGCTGTGGGACACAGAAACCTTAGACTGGGATTCTGTGCACATTTTATATGATCAGTAAATGCTGATACATGCTGATAAACTATCGATCTCTCCACTACACTTTAGAGCTGAACAACTAATCGAGTTAATCGATTAAAATCAATTATTAAAATAGTTGTCAACTAATTTAGTCATCAATTAGTTGCTAAATAACTTTTTTTTACCGCGAATGTTTGGTTGCTTCCATATAATCAACCGAGCTTTGCTTTGAATCTTGAACCAATGGATCGCTTCGAGCTGCTGCTTCATTGGTTTCATTTGTTTTATTTCGCTTTATCTTAATTTTTCTCCACTAAAACCCTAAAGTGCATATGTCTGTGAAGAATATTTACCTTTTTAATGTTAAACTGACTTGTTATCATCTTCTGAAACAGTTCATACATGTATTTTATGCTAATGCGTTAGCATGTCTATGGCGTTGTCAATGTTAAAGTTAGCCTTAAGCCGCTGGCAATTCAGCATGTTTGTACATTTGTTTTCTGTATAATAATTAATGGCTCAGCATTTGTTGTTGTAGAAGAGTCAAATGTATTACAAATAATAATATTTTTAAATTTTTTTTTATTTATATATTAATAATAATAGCAACAATAATATATAGTAATAACTAATAATGCTACAATACAATTTTAGAGAAAGACATGAGTCACTATGTGTCATAGTGAAATGACCACATAGTTTACAAGTTATACAGAGAATGTTGCACATATAATGAGGTCCAGGCTACAGTTTTGATTTAGGTTTTAGGTTTTTAGGTTTAACTGGTTATGCTAATTGCTCATTTGCAGCAACAAAAATACGCTCTTTTTTTCACCATATATTTTATAACATTTATATGTTTCATGTTGTTTTATGGCAACTCAGCACTTTGATAAAGCAATGCCATTTGAAATATATTTTATTTAATATTTTATTCTAAACTGTTTTATTCTTTATTATTTTATATTTCACCAGCCAAGGGACATTTGACATTTGTTGATTTTCAAGTATTTTAAGTTTTCAAATAATGTTCTGTTGTTAATAAAGTGATGGAAGAAGAGAAAAATTGTTTCCTGGCAGATATTTAAAAAAATTCCCCAATAATCCGATTATCGTGTCGAAAACCCCATCAGATTCATCGATGATCCAAATAATCGTTTGTTACAGCTCTACTACAGTTTCTACGTGTGTCCAATGTTTGTGTTTTTGCTGTGTATTTGAAAGAGAAACCCTCTACATTAATGCCGTAATTGACTTTTATTGAATGGTAAAAGTGTTTCTTGTTGTCTTTAACAGATTGAGAAGATGATGAACTTGATTGGAGCAGGCATTGAAACATCCGGAAGTGAACAGGGCCGCACCGAGCTCAGGTAACTCTTCACTAACCCATCCCAACGAAAACAGGGCAACTTGAATGATGAGGACGGCAACAAAGCTGGACTGTCATGGTTAAATAGCCGGGCTGTTTAACCTGCTTTTTTTTTTATTTTATTTTTTTTTGGTGGGGGACATGGTTAATTATGATACTAGGACGTTGACCCATGGGGAACCACAGGTTCTAGAGGTTATTTGTTATGTGCCGACGCGGGTTGAGGAGCGGACCTGCGTCTGACTGAACCCAGCGCTAAATACCAGAAAGCGGTTCCAAAAACAAAACATTTATTTCCCTTTCTGTGCAATAATGTGTACAACATAATAAATGGCTTGTCTGGCGAGTGAAGGACGGCGCGCTCTCCAGCGCCCAAATGGATCGAAGCCCGATGCTTCCTGGACTCAAATTCACCACCAAACACCCCCCAGGTGGACACGACAAACTGACTCTGTGAAGGATAGAAGAGGTGAGGTAAGTCCAACAGCTACAACTAATATCCTCAAAGGCACACACTATCAGCACACATTCAGGTCTGACTTTAAGCTTTATGTAAATGAGCAGCTTCTCACAACAGGTGGAGGATCATCAGTCCGCACGCCACGGCCGTGAGAAGCGAGCTACACAATTCTCATCAGTGTTCAAATATACTGCGTAACAAAATACGAAATTACTATAACACTTATTCAGACAATCAATCACCTCTGATGTGTGCTGACAGCATGTGCCCTCACCCGTCCTCCTTCACAGGCACGATGTGTCAAACCCAGGCGCGGTCCGCAGCGTCTCACAAACGAACTTCACAAGGTCGAGTTCCCGGCAATTCTGCTTGAACCACTCATGGCTTAAATGCAGAACGCCATCTAATTATCTGCTTCAGCTGAAAGTCTTTAAGTTTACACGTGAGCATCATCCACAGGTGCTGCGAGTCATTAGGCCTGCACGTGGACATCCTCCACAGTGCAGGCAATAATGTTGATGAGGGTGAAGGATTCTTCTGCCAGCACCGTCTCCACATACAAAAACCAGTTTGCATACCACTTGGAGAGCAAAGAAAAGAAAACAACACAAAAACATCCAGCCAAACCCCCCAACACACAACAGTACCCCCCCATCAACGGGAAGCCTCCTGGCGACCGAACAGACCAGGCCCGAGAACAGCACCTCCCTCCGGGGTCCATGACAGCAAGCAGACGGCGTAACGCTCCCAAGGTCCACAGCAGACAGCAGGACAGGGCACCGCGGCTGGAAGGCCAGCTGGCATCAACAAAACCCCAAAAAAGTCCCATACACAACCCAACATACAAGAACACACAAAACCCACCAAAACCTCCCCAGGGACCGTCCCATCCAACCCCAGGAAGAAAAGAAAAACTCCAAATGCAAAAAACCCAACACAGCCCCAACAACACAATACAAACACAAGTCACAAAGAAAAACAACAACCAACCCCCCCCCAGAACGATATGCAGCCCAACCCCCCCCCCCCCCCCCCCCCCCAGAAGACCTTTACTGCCAGTTCTAGGAGAGACAACCAAACCGGAATCCCACAGAGGTCCCCAGGGTTACATGGAGGAGCAGCGCCCCCCAGAGGACCGTACCATCAACCCCAGGAGGCCCCCCTCCCCACAACCCAGGAACCCCAGACCCGGCCACACTTGGTGAGTCGGCCCCACAATCAATTCCCCCCCCCAGAGGACCGTCCCATCAACCCTGGAGGTGGAACCTGGAAGGAAGCATAAAAACACAAAAATCCAACCCCTGGCGGACTTCATCAAAACACCCTGGGGGCAAACAAAACAACCGGAAAACCGTGTTACCTCCCCCAGCACCCTGAAAGACCCCAGATCACTCCCAGAGCCAGTCGTTAGCTCCATTTTGGTGAACGGCACAAAATTACTAAGCCGGGGAAGGAAGCAGGAAAAAACTAACCCGGTCCCAACCCCGAAGCGCAGCGGAAAACCGGAAATACGTCCGGTGCCCCTACCCGACCATACCACCAGCCTATCGGGAGGGGCGGAACTACCGAAATGGCGAACGGCAACAGATCGGCCCACCCCTCCGACTGAGGTATGTTCCCGCTGCACCACACCCCGGTAACACCAATGACGAACGGTCAAAGGCCCACCGAGGCTGGAGTGGAACCGGGCCCTAACCAAACCCCAAAAAACGCCCCTGACAACCCCCCCCCCCCCCCCCCAGGTGCAGAGGTCTTCTGAGAAACACTCAGCGTGACCAACCTGCACCACCCCACAACCCACAAGACGAACAGTCTTAGGGCAAGTGAGGTTGGGGTTAGGGAAGCAGGGAAATAAAAAGAACAAAACAAAACGACCCAATCCAAAACAGAAAATACCTAAGTTCAAATGATAAAAAACGACAATTGGCTGAGTCCAGCTGAGCTCCGACCCGCCAGTCGTTCACTCCACCAGAACCGTCTCTAAACACCCAAACAATTTATAACCCCTCACAAAAAAAACAAAACAAAATCAGCCCATATAACTAAATTTTTTTTGTTTTGTTTTTTGTTTTTTGTGTCCATTATTGTGCCTGTCCCAGAACACCTGGAGATACGTCATTACTATCTTTCTTGACGCTTATGTGACCGGGGCAATATGGCGGCTTCAGCTCTTCCGAGCTGCATGGGCTCATCCGCAAGAGGAGCCAGAGGTCCTGTCGGAGGAGTCCCAGTGGGGCGAAGAAGAGGCAGCCCAGATCTGTGTCGAGGAAAGCCCCGAGACGAAAAGACCCGCTCTGATGTCCGCCCTCTCTCGCGTCCACGCTCCTTTATCCGATCATCTAGACGAATAACCAAAGATATTAGCTCATCTAAATCGTTTGGTTCATCACGGACTGCTAGCTTGTCTTTTAATGAATCGTTCAAACCATCCACAAACACTCCTCTTAAAGCTGCGGCATTCCAACCGGACTGAGCAGAAAAAATTCGGAAATCCACGGAATAATCCGCCGCACTCCGCCTCCCCTGCCTGAGATTCAGCAACCGTTGGGCAACGGTATTTGTTTTCACCGGATGGTCAAAACCAATCGGAACTCCCGGGAGAACTCCTTAAAGGATCCTAACAATGGAGAGGTATTACTCCACAACGCAGTGACCCAAGCTAAGGCGTCACCTCGGAGCAAATTTGTCCCATATGAGACACGGCTACCATCAGAAGAAAAGGAAGCCGGTTGCTGAGCAAAACCAGAGAACACTGCATCAAAAATGGAGCACAGGCTTCAACGTTTCCCGCATAAGGCTCCGGATGACAAATAATGGGTTTGGAAGCCGAATCTCTGGGTGACGGAGTTATCTGCACCGGTATCGATGGTGCCGCAGCTGGAGCAGCAGGAAGCGGAACAGCTTGCGCTGCAAGCTCCGTAACGCGGACATCTGTTTGTTTAATTTGGTTTGCGAGATGCTGTAATTGCTCCCATATTTTCTCCAAGTGTTCTTGAACTCTTTCGGCAAATGGAACCGCTTCTGCCGCTGGGTCCATTTTAGAATGGCCGGGAACTACTGTTATGTGCCGACGCGGGTTGAGGAGCGGACCTGCGTCTGACTGAACCCAGCGCTAAATAACCAGAAAGCGGTTCCAAAAACAAAACATTTATTTCCCTTTCTGTGCAATAATTGTGTACAACATAATAAATGGCTTGTCTGGCGGAGTCAAGGACGGTGCACTCTCCAGCACCCAAAGGGATCGAAGCCCAGCGCTTCTGGACTCAAATTCACCGCCAAACACCCCCCAGGTGGACACGACAAACTGACTCTGTGTAGGATAGAAGAGGTGAGGTAAGTCAACAGCTACAACTAATATCCTTCAAAGGCACACGCTATCAGCAACACATTCAGGTCTGACTTTAAGCTTTATGTAAATGAGCAGCTTCTCACAACAGGTGGAGGATCATCAGTCCGCACGCCATGGCCGTGAGAAGCAAGCTACACAATTCTCAATGTTCAAATATACTGCGTAACAAAATACCAAATTACTATTAACACTTATTCAGACAATCAATCACCTCTGATGTGTGCTGACAGCATGTGTCCCTCACCCATCCTCCTTCACAGGCACGATGTGTCAAACCCAGGCGCGGTCCTCAGCGTCTCACAAACGAACGTCACAAGGTCGAGTTCCCGGCAATTCTGCTTGAACCACTCATGGCTTAAATGCAGAACGCCATCTCATTATCTGCTTCAGCTGAAAGTCCTTAAGTCTGCACGTGAGCATCATCCACAGGTGCTGCGAGTCATTAGGTCTGCACGTGGACATCCTCCACAAGTGCAGCCAATAATGTTGATGAGGGTGAAGGATTCTTCTGCCAGCACTGTCTCCACATACAAAAACCAGTTTACATACCACCTGGAGAGCAAAGAAAAGAAAACAACACAAAAACATCCAGCCAAACCCCCCAACACACAACAGTTATTTGTACTATATAAGGAGGACAGTTGACTTTTGAGGAAAATATGTTTACAGTTATGCTACATTTTTAAGCATGGACATACTTTTATGAAAGTCTTTGTTGAAGGTTTAATCGGTTTTCAGTTGTGTTAAATGTTCTAAAATAAATTCTGTCATCAATCAGCTTTTCTGAAACTGCCTACAATATTCCATGTAAAGAAATTACAAATAACTGATGTTTTATATTTGCACTGACACAGTGTTCACATTAGATATTTTTTTCCTTTTTTTTTACCCTTTTCTTTTGGGCCTGTGTGAGACACTGTTGACACACAATTCTGCTGTTTTGTCCAGAGTGTGAACATGTTAATTCTGGGTTTGGGGTTACATGCATGCAGAAAATGTCCAGATCTGAATCTCTTGTCTGAGATGTTAGAGGATGGACAGACTGATGAATTCTCTCAAGTCTGCAGCAACCTCACTGCTTTTATTTTGAAATACACGCTCTTATTGTGGAAGTGCATATTGGTCCAATCACCTTCCTGTTTACACGACTTGAATCCTCATGAAAAAATACATATGTACGCCAAAGGACAAAAGTCAGCTCTTTCAGAATTTCAGTCGATGCACCAGATACACAAACGCACAGAGGCCACTCCCCTTTTATCATATGGACTGTGGAGTGGTAGGATTTGTAGTAATTGTGCAAATATGCATTTTAAATTAAATTTGAAGTGTCTGTAGCTATGCAACACACAACATATGGAACAAAAATCAACTGGTGTTTAGAAATCAAAATAATTGCCCTTCTGATAGGATACAAAAGCAAATTCAGAAAATTTGGAAACATGTAAATGAAGAACAGAAAAGTACACAAGGAATGACTAATGACACAGTCAGGATAGAGTCCACTCTTGTTCAGGTGCCACTGATCTTCATGTTGTCTGAATCTTGGATGGTTGTATTCCCAGTTTTTAATTTCAACAAGTTCTGATTCTAAGACAAAGTACTTGGAAGTCAAGGTCAGGTTGAGGAAGATGCTCTGCATCCACCACACCACGGGATCGCCACGGATGCTGGATGCCACCCACTCAGACGGACAACCAGCCCAGTTGGACATCTCCAGCTAATGGGGTACTCAACACAACAAAAAACGGAATTACTGAATTAGTCTAACTAAAACCGGAGATTTAAAATACATGTAAACATGTTGGTCTGACTGAAATAAGACTAATGTAATTTTTCAAAGTTTGACTAGCACAGCTAAAAAATGCAACTGAAAGTCAAATAACTCCTGCATGTATATGTTCAGTCAGAAGGTAGCATATAGGCATTCTGCACATGCACCACAATTTCCACCCACTGACCTGGACGTAGGAGGCAAAAACAATAACATGGGCACTCTCATTTGTAATACAGCTAAAGTGTACTGTAAGTATGAAGTACACAGAGCTGCAACGCTTTCCATCTCACCATCCACCACGATTCTTGACAATCTGCCGCAACCTAATTTGGCTCAATATAGCAACCAGTTGAAAGGAGAAGAGCGCCACCTGTTGTAGCAAAGTTGGACCAACTCAATAAATCGATCCCCCCCTCTGCACGGATAGTGGATCAAAGATGAGCTGTAGCTGTAGCTGGACTAAACCGTGCATGTACACATATCGACTGAGGCACCTGCACGCTGGAGAAATGCGGCAAATGGCCAGTCTCATAGCCGAGCTAAGTAATCATTCAGTTAACACAAGATAATTCGAGCGGTTCACAAGGTTCCTCTGAAGATATCTAGTTCAAAAGACATCCAGTTAACACCTTAAGATGCTAGTTGACAGGTCTCGCAACAATCATAGAGTAAGAAAGGAAGCACCAAGACCCCTTAAAGATTTGGACCTTCGCATCCCTGCAAAGGCATCAGTATCCCCAAACACCTGTGTCCAGTGACTGCACGACACCACAACCTGTTCCTATGCATGTCTGGATCTCAAACACCAAGACTGACTCCAGAAAGTCAGTCAAAGCCTGGAACTTAGTCATCATCTCGAACCATCCATGAGTTGACATCCAAGGCGGTTTCATGATGGCAGGTGATGTTCTAGCGGTTAAGCAGTGGACTTCAGACCAGACGATCCTCAGTTCAAAACCCAGCCAGACTGGATAATCACTAAGGGCCCTTGGGCAAGGTCCTTAATCCCCTAGTTGCTCCCGGTGTGTAGTGAGCGTCTTGCATGGCAGCACCCTGACATCGGTGTGCGTGTTTCGGTGAATGTGATGCATCATGGTAAAGCGCTTTGAGGTTCTGATGCAGATGGCAAAGCGCGATATAAATGCTGTCCATTTATTTCGTAGTGTGGTGGACGCATCAACACACAGCACTCGTGTTTCCTCCCAGTGTCCTGACCCCACACATTGACTGGCGTAACTCACAAACTATTGCTTCAGATAAAATGATTTTTTAAACATAAACAAGGCTTGGTTGTGGCTCTGTCATGCTTCAGTTTCAAGTGAATGCAGGTGTTGGGTATTTTCTCCTCCAAACATTTTTAAAACCTTTAACAAGACAAACAGAGTCAAGAAACACCAGTGAGACAGAAAGTCAAATTTTACGCGCGGAGTGCAGTCAGGCTGTACACCAAGACTACACTAAAGTCTGGCCTGCGCTTCGCTCTTTTTATTAGTGAATCCCTCATCACATCATAAAACTTGTCCTAAGGGGGGGGGGGACAACGCGAGACAAGTTTCTTCCCGTAACATAAACACATACGTCAATAAGCGCAGCTGTAAGGAAAAACAGTTTCTTTCTTTACTCTTATCGTCGGAGGTCAGCACATCTCATTCGTCTGTTGCAGTTATCAGCTGTTCTGCATCTGCCTGGAACACTAAGCATCACATCACAATCAGTCAAAATTCAACCTTCAGTTCTTTTACTCCCAGTCGTTAGCGGCTACGAAAACAAGTTGTGTAATAATAATAATAAGTACATCCAGCTCCAACAAGGTTGAATAACACGTACATTCTCGGGTTTAAGTGCAAACAGCACAACACCGTTCTCATCAGAAAGAAGACAAAAGGTACAAATGTTTAACAGTGATAACATATATATATATATAAAATCCTTAACATTTCCCACCTGTTTATCACCTGTTAAACATACAGTAGGCATCACCCAGCTTAGTTAGTTAATTTATTAACTTAGTTTATTCTGTCCACGTTTTTATTAATTGAACACCACCAACAGATGGAAGATTTGAATCCAGCTGCTATTTGATCAACCAGTTTATACTCGTCAGGCACTCCTCTGGGGACTCCTATTGCGTCAATATATGTTGGATTTCCTACTCCTTTCCAATCTCTTTTTACTCTATGTCTGGCTATGCCTTTCTGCCAATCCTCAGGAATAAGAGAGGCTGCATATGTCGTAACGTCTTCAGGGGTCATGGGTAACAATAATGATATTAATGCACAATAACCTGACACATTTTGTGGCAGTCTGTCAAAGATTCTGTTATCACCACACCACCACCATACATCACTCCTACCGACTGGTATAAATGAACCGTTTTTCTGTATTATTCGACTACACCACTTGTCTTATTACTTTTTCAGCTAAAGCTTCATAGGCTAAGAGTGTGTTAACTCATCACGTCAACAGTTCAAGCTTGAACTGGAGTTGTGAGCTTTTCAATATCATCATAATTCTCAGTACAGTCATTACAGTTTTCTCCACTAAGGTCTGACTGTTTCAATGCTTGATATCTTGGCATAGTTTGTTGGAAGGCCAGATTACACTGTACAAATGTATTTGACACCATTTTGCCAACCATTGTTTTGATATAAGGGATCACACAACACATGCAAAGTCCAATCAGAATTAGGACTATAATAACTGGTGTCACCATTTTCAATAGTAACTGCCAACATGGTCCTGAAATCAACCAGGACCAGGGATTCCACCGGTTCACGGCTAGGGTGTCTTTATGCATTGCATCACGAAGTTTATTCAGCTCTTCCAATGCGTCCTGCACATCCACTGAATGAATGGAGTCTGGGATGAAAGTACAGCATGTTGTGTTCAGCAGAACACAAACTCCTCCCTGTGAACCAGTAAGCAAGTCTAAAACCATACGATTTTGCATCACCATGGTACATAAAGCATCTATTTCAGTGTTTTGAGCTGCTACTATTTTTTCAGTTACATTCATGAACAGACCCAATCGATAATTCAGAGTTTCAATCATTAATGAATTTTTTCCCACTCCTATCCAGGGGAACAATGAATGTGCTATTTTATCTCCTACAGACCACAATTTTTTGGTCCTTTAGTACATCCGAGCCCCACATGTGATCATGTGGTAACACATCTGGGTATATCAATCTCCTCCGTCTGGTGCTGCCATTCTTCTCTGTGGAGGTCCTACCACATATGTATGGTCAGTCACCTGGGTAGGTGCACACACACCACCCCAATTTGGTGGGAGACTCATGTACAGTCTGGAACCATAAAGCCAATAGATGTCATCATACACCGGAGTACCATTTACAGGTGGTAGCAAAAACTTACTAACATAAGCACATGATTCATCCGTTCCCCATGGACAGGAGCCTGTATAATTACATCCCCGTCCAATGTGATGAAGATAAGTACCATCCACATATTATGTTTTGGTTAGGCTTAAATTATTTGATAAAACATACGTTTGGGTACACAGACGTTTCTTAATTTTACCTACAGTTTTATTCCCTGTCCCGTAAAAGCAAATTGGGAATGGCCGTTGTGATGACAATTTAACGTGATGATATTTTTGCGTTTCCCTTCAGTCTAGTCAATGGAGCAGCACTTGGGCACGCTTGTACGTCCTCTGTTGAAATCCCTATCATATAAGTGGTTGCACTGAGGCAAGTGGTGTTACGTCTTGTCAGATTTGCTGAGAACTGTTGCCCCCGAAATACAGTTTGATTATGCATCCGTATGATAAGACATTCTGTCACCCTAGCAGGGTACGGTTTAGCCGTCAGAGCTGGGTGTGTTGAGGATATAGGTATTTGCGAACAAACATAACAATTAGTAACGTAATTCCATAGCCAATAAATGAATATATCTGTACCACATATTAGTATGGTATATATGAGGGTGTCCATCTGTCTCATTCACATTATGAATAAACCTCTTCTGACGTTGCTTGCGTTGTTCTCTGGCTTGGTCCACGGTGAGCTGCAATTCTTGGGTCAACCACCAGGCCAGGAATCCAAGGAGCACGAAACACACTAAGATCACAACGCAACCGGCTGCCCTACCAACAGTCCGGCAGCGGCGGCGCTGAGCACGCCGCTCCGGGGTCTGCTGTAGTTCAGTCATGATTGCTAGGATACAGTGTTGTTAACCACCTCACCTAATAGTGCAAGGATCTCCCTGCTTCACTGGCATTGAGACAATCTATTGCTAATTAAATAGACTCCCTTTGTAGCCAGACTTCCCCTTCCACTGTGGAGGCCGCCAACACACGCTGTATCTTACAGTGATGTATCCACGTTGATCTCTCCGCTATCTTTACTGCAGTTGGTGTTGTTAACAGCACTTGGTATAGACCTTCCCAACGAGGACTGGACTCTGATGAACACCCAGTCTCCTGGCTAGACTACTGGAAGGCCGTCCTGTGGAAGATCAAAATTATTCGGCAGTAAATGTGTTTAAGTTATCTCTTTCTGTGTTAATGTCTTTTTCATAAAATTTGCTAATGTTTGTTCCTCATCTGCTGTTTTAGTATCCATGTCAAAATTGGTAGACGATATGGTCGTCCATAAAGTATCTCAAATGGTGTTAAACCTGATGGTGTTGGTGTTATTCTCATATACAATTTTACTAGGTCCAACATTCAATCCAGGTTCGTTTTGTCTCTTCTATACATTTCCTTAATCTTATTTTTATTGTGCCCTTTGTCCTTTCCACTAATCCGGCACTGTGTGGATGATAAGCACAATGATTTTTGAGATTGACCTGTAGCGCTTCTCCTACGTATTGCACTATTGTATTAACAAAATGCGCTCCATTATCTGAATAGACTGTTTCTGGTATTCCAAATCATGGAATGATGTCTTTGCACAATGCCTTAGCCACTGTAAGTGCATCTGCATGTTTTGTAGGGAACAATTCTACCCATTTTGAGAAGGCATCAATTATGACTAAACAAAATTCCTTCCCTTCATGTTTACTCAGCTGTATATAATCCATATGAATCACTTGAAAGGGATATTGTGGTGTTGGAAATTTGCCTCTTTGGGGTCTCAAATTGCCTTGTGAGTTGTGTTTTGCACATGTCATGCATGCTCTACAATGCTGTTTTGCATATGCATCAAACCCATAAAGACAAAAAATAGATTGCAATTGCGATATCATACCCCCTGATGAGACATGCGTCACGCCATGGCTCATAATAGCTGCCCATTTAAACATATTTTTTGGCAATATGGGTTTCTTTTGTGGTCATATCCGGAGGAGTGTCATATAGGAAACCCATATTGCCAAAAAATATGTTTAAATGGGCAGCTATTATGAGCCATGGCGTGACGCATGTCTCATCAGGGGGTATGATATCGCAATTGCAATCTATTTTTTTTTTTTTTTTTTTTTTTTCAAATTTTGCATAGCAGATGATGTCATTTCTTGGACTGACTAATTACTGCAGGGCATGGATTCCCTGCTATGCAGAATTGACTAGTCCACTTTCTGATTTGATGTACAAGGATGATATTTCAATGTCAACCGTGTTGGAATGGAACAAAGAAGCTGAGGAAGCCTTTGTAAAAGTAAAACAAACATTAGTGTCATCCACAGTTTTGGCACTACCAGATTATAGTAAACCATTCATTCAAACAGTTGATTGTAAGAATAAGTTCATGACTAGTGTTTTGGTTTAAGTGTATGGCTCAAAATTGAGGCCAGTTGCCTACTACTCATCTAAATTGGATGCAGTAGCAAGTGCTTTACCACCATGAGTACAGGCTGTTGTTGCAGCCTCTATGGCTGTTCAAAGTAGCAGTAATGTTGTTCTATTCCATCAGTTGACACTGAAAGTTCCACATACAGTCTCTGCACTTCTGTTGCAGACAAACATGAGCCTTTTGTCCCCAGCAAGACATCTTTCGTGTATGTCCTTGCTATTATCACAACCACATCTTACGGTAGAGCGCTGTACAACATTGAATCCATCCACATTGATACCCTTACCTGAGGATGGTGAGCCGCACAATTGTCTTGATGTAGACGAAAGCACGCCCAGACCTCCCGGACGAGCCCCCAGTCAATGTTGGGTATTTTCTCCTCCAAACATTTTTAAAACCTTTAACAAGACAAACAGAGTCAAGAAACACCAGTGAGACAGAAAGTCAAATTTTACGCGCGGAGTGCAGTCAGGCTGTACACCAAGACTACACTAAAGTCTGGCCTGCGCTTCGCTCTTTTTATTAGTGAATCCCTCATCACATCATAAAACTTGCCCTAAGGGGGGGGGGGGGGGACAACGCGAGACAAGTTTCTTCCCGTAACATAAACACATACGTCAATAAGCGCAGCTGTAAGGAAAAACAGTTTCTTTCTTTACTCTTATCGTCGGAGGTCAGCACATCTCGTTCGTCTGTTGCAGTTATCAGCTGTTCTGCATCTGCCTGGAACACTAAGCATCACATCACAATCAGTCAAAATTCAACCTTCAGTTCTTTTACTCCCAGTCGTTAGCGGCTACGAAAACAAGTTGTGTAATAATAATAATAAGTACATCCAGCTCCAACAAGGTTGAATAACACGTACATTCTCGGGTTTAAGTGCAAACAGCACAACACCGTTCTCATCAGAAAGAAGACAAAAGGTACAAATGTTTAACAGTGATAACATATATATATATATAAAATCCTTAACAGCAGGTCTGGATCAAGATTCTGTGATTCTTTAAATTATTCTGGACACCTCTAAACCAGAAAAAAAAGAGAGGTGCTACTCCTCACCAACCTCTACCCAACTCCAGATGAATCTAAAGTGTAAGAAAAAGTTTGAGTGCAATCAGTCTCAAATTCCAAAGTGTTTATCAGAGAGAAATATGAAATATCAACGATAAAAACATGTTTGACAGCATGTGGACGATGTCCTCCGTGAGGTATTCTAACAGACTGTCAGAAAGGATGGAGCATCATTTTGTTTGTCCCACAAGTCGCAGTGATTTAAGTCGGCATCTATTTGACACATCATGGCTGTTCATTATTACATACTTTCTGAGAAATGTAATTCAAAATCTGCCTCACTGCCATATTCCCTCTTTTCTGGACTCGCGGTATCACTCAGCAGGGCTTGAAATGGTAGAGCGCTTCATCAAGTGTCCTTCAGGCAGTGCAGAGGGAGATGCCAGCTGGCGTCAGCTCAGTTTGTTTAGATAACGCTGCACTGTGAAGCCACCTCCATCACTTAATCTCCCATAATGTTTCATTACACAGTGATGTGGAGCAGCGCATTAGTGGGCTTCATCAGCTTAAAAGAACACAGACAGCAGCATGTGTCGTCACACGGAGAAAGGACAACTAGAAGGACACTTGGTACAGTGCATACCTGCACCAATATGAGTTATACCAGGATCAAAGAGCAGTGAATCACATGAAAGGCCAGCAATCTGGATCAAACTGGATATGGACCATACTTCAGCCATCGGCATTAAAGATCTATATTCACTGGCTCAAAGATCAGTGATCAATATCAAATGTCATAAATGGATCAAAGATGAGAAATCATTATCAAAGAAGAGTGAGTCAGAACAAAGGCCAGCAATCTGGATCAAACTGGATCTGGACCATACTTCAGCCATCGGCATTAAAGATCTGTATTCACTGGCTCAAAGATCAGTGATCAATATCAAATGTCATAAATGGATCAGAGATGAGAAATCATGATCAAAGAAGAGTGAGTCAGAACAAAGGCCAGCAATCTGGATCAAACTGGATCTGGACCATACTTCAGCCATCGGCATTAAAGATCTGTATTCACTGGCTCAAAGATCAGTGATCAATATCAAATGTCATAAATGGATCAAAGATGAGAAATCATTATAAAAGAAGAGTGAGTCAGAACAAAGGCCAGCAATATGGACCAAACTGGATGTGTACCATAATTCAGCCATCGGCATTAAAAATCTATATTAACTGGCTCAAAGATCAGTGGTCAATATCACATGTCATAAATGGATCAAAGATGAAAAACCATGATCAAAGAAGAGTGAGTCAGACCAAAGGCCAGCAATGTGGATCAAACTGGATCTGGACCATACTTCAGCCATTGGCATTAAAGATCTATGTTCACTGGCTCAAAGATCAGTGATCAAAATCAAATGTCATAAATGGATCAAAGATGAGAAATCATTATCAAAGAAGAGTGAGTCAGAACAAAGGCCAGCAATATGGACCAAACTGGATGTGTACCATAATTCAGCCATCGGCATTAAAAATCTATATTAACTGGCTCAAAGATCAGTGGTCAATATCACATATCATAAATGGATCAAAGATGAAAACTCATGATCAAAGAAGAGTGAGTCAGAACAAAGGCCAGCAATCTGGATCAAACTGGATCTGGACCATACTTCAGCCATCGGCATTAAAGATCTGTATTCACTGGCTCAAAGATCAGTGATCAATATCAAATGTCATAAATGGATCAAAGATGAGAAATCATTATAAAAGAAGAGTGAGTCAGAACAAAGGCCAGCAATATGGACCAAACTGGATGTGTACCATAATTCAGCCATCGGCATTAAAAATCTATATTAACTGGCTCAAAGATCAGTGGTCAATATCACATGTCATAAATGGATCAAAGATGAAAAACCATGATCAAAGAAGAGTGAGTCAGAACAAAGGCCAGCAATGTGGATAAAACTGGATCTGGACCATACTTCAGCCACTGGCATTAAAGATCTATATTCACTGGCTCAAAGATCAGTGATCAATATCAAATGTCATAAATGGATCAAAGATGAGAAATCATTATCAAAGAAGAGTGAGTCAGAACAAAGGCCAGCAATATGGACCAAACTGGATGTGTACCATAATTCAGCCATCGGCATTAAAAATCTATATTAACTGGCTCAAAGATCAGTGGTCAATATCACATGTCATAAATGGATCAAAGATGAAAAATCATGATCAAAGAAGAGTGAGTCAGAACAAAGGCCAGCAATGTGGATCAAACTGGATCTGGACCATACTTCAGCCATTGGCATTAAAGATCTATATTCACTGGCTCAAAGATCAGTGATCAATATCAAATGTCATAAATGGATCAAAGATGAGAAATCATTATCAAAGAAGAGTGAGTCAGAACAAAGGCCAGCAATATGGACCAAACTGGATGTGTACCATAATTCAGCCATCGGCATTAAAAATCTATATTAACTGGCTCAAAGATCAGTGGTCAATATCACATGTCATAAATGGATCAAAGATGAAAAATCATGATCAAATAAGAGGGAGTCAGAACAAAGGCAAGCAATATGGCTCAAACTGGAGCTGGACCATAATTCAGCCATCAGCATTAAAAATCTATATTCAGGCGCAAAGATCAGTGATCAATATCAAATGTCCTAAATGGATCAAAGATGGGGAATCAGGATCAAAGAGCAGTTATTATGTTCAAAGGTCAGCTGTCATGATCAGAGGTTAGGAACAGGATTAAAGATCTGTCACCAGCATCAAAGGTCAATGGATCAAAGAGTAATGATGAACAAAATTCAGCTACCTTGGTGACCAAGGTAGCCGAAGGTCAAGAATGGAGTGAAAGATCAATCACCAGCATCAAAGGTCAGTGGTCAATGTCAAAGGTTGAAAATGGTCCAAAAAGTAGTGATGATGATCAAAATTCAGATACGTACGTTGGTCAAAGGTCAAGAACAGGATGAAAGCTCGATCATCAGGCTCAACGATCAGTGATCTGTCTCAAAAGTCATAAATGGATTAAAAAATGAGAAATCCGGATTAAAGAGCAGTGATTAGGATCAAAGGTCAGCTATCATGATCAAAGGTCAGGAACAGGATTAAAGATAGAGCCTTACAATCAAAGATCGGTGATCAATACCAAAGATTGTAATGGGTCAAAGATAAAAAGTCAGCATCAAAGAAGAATGATTCAGAACAAAGGCCAGAAATATGGATCAAACTAGATCTGGACCACAATTCAGCAATCAGGATTAAAAATCTAAATTGAGGCTCAAAGATCAGTGAATAATATCAAAGCTCACGAATGGATCAAAGATGAAAAATCAGGATCAAAGAGGAGTGATTATGATCATAGATTATCACAATAAAAGGTGAGGAACTGGATTATAGATGATCAATCAGAATCAAAGATCTACAATCTGGATCAAAGTTCATTAGTCAATATTAAATTTCAATGATCAGATCAAAGGTCAGGAGCAGTATCAAAGGTCAGTATTCAGTACCACAGTTTAGCAATTACCATCAAAGCTCAGTGAATATGACAGCAGTTCAGCCATAAAAATCCCATCACTGGTCTGGATAAAAATTTAGTGATCAGGATCAAACTTCAGGATTGGAATCAAAGGTCATTGAGGATCAGAATCAAAGGTTAGCATTTCTACAGTTTTGAGACATCAGTGAATATGAGTAAAGGTCAGCAGAATGATCATGGCCAAAAATCGCCAGGAGGGGAGGGGGTGTGTGTGAATTTCTGTGTCATGAACTCAGCTTCCTGGATCCCATTGATATAGATCCAAAACAGACTGTTTGGCTTGTGTCTCACTGCTCCATTAAGTTTAAAACTGCTTCTTTATTTATGTGTGTGTGTGTGTGTGTGTGTGTGTGTGTGTGTGTGTGTGTGTGTGTGTGTGTGTGTGTGTGTGTGTGTGTGTGTGTGTGTGTGTGTGTGTGTGTGTAATCCTGCTAACAATCAGTCAAACAAACAAACAGACTTGGGTGAAAATGTTACCTCCTTCATCGAGGCAACTAAAAGGAGAACTCAGAGAGTTCATATTTCAGCCAGCGTGATAACTGACGGAGGAGGACTTTTTAAACTTTATCACTGTAAGTGTTGGACACGTCAAGAGTCAACAGAGGCTGTATGACATCATTCCTGATTCTTACACTAACACTTTTTCCTTCAAATTTTGATTTTGAAACATTCAGAAAATTGCAAGAAATACAGTCGTGTTCAGAATAATAGTAGTGCTATGTGACTAAAAAGATTAATGCAGGTTTTGAGTATATTTCTTATTGTTACATGGGAAACAAGGTACCAGTAGATTCAGTAGATTCTCACAAATCCAACAAGACCAAGCATTCATGATATGCACACTGTTAAGGCTATGAAATTGGGCTATTAGTAAAAAAAAGTAGAAAAGGGGGTGTTCACAATAATAGTAGCATCTGCTGTTGACGCTACAAACTCAAAACTATTATGTTCAAACTGCTTTTTTTTAGCAATCCTCTGAATCACTAAACTAGTATTTAGTTGTATAACCACAGTGATTTCTTCACATCTGCGAGGCATTAATTTTGTTGGTTTGGAACCAAGATTTTGCTCATTTACTAGTGTGCTTGGGGTCATTGTCTTGTTGAAACACCCATTTCAAGGGCATGTCCTCTTCAGCATAAGGCAACATGACCTCTTCAAGTATTTTGACATATCCAAACTGATCCATGATATCTGGTATGCGATATATAGGCCCAACACCATAGTAGGAGAAACATGCCCATATCATGATGCTTGCACCACCATGCTTCACTGTCTTCACTGTGAACTGTGGCTTGAATTCAGAGTTTGGGGGTCGTCTCACAAACTGTCTGTGGCCCTTGGACCCAAAAAGAACAATTTTACTCTCATCAGTCCACAAAATATTCCTCCATTTCTCTTTAGGCCAGTTGATGTGTTCTTTGGCAAATTGTAACCTCTTCTGCACATGTCTTTTATTTAACAGAGGGACTTTGCGGGGGATTCTTGTAAATAAATTGGCTTCACACAGGCGTCTTCTAACTGTCACAGCACTTACAGGTAACTCCAGACTGTCTTTGATCATCCTGGAGCTGATCAGTGGGTGAGCCTTTGCCATTCTGGTTATTCTTCTATCCATTTTGATGGTTGTTTTCCGTTTTCTTCCACGCGTCTGTTTTTTTTTTTTTTTTTTTTTTGTCCATTTTAAAGCATTGCAGATCACTGTAGATGAACAACCTATCATTTTTTGCACCTGCATATAAGTTTTCCCCTCTCCAATCACCTTTTTAATCAAACTATGCTGTTCTTCTGAACAATGTCTTGAACGTCCCATTTTCCTCAGGCTTTCAAAGAGAAAAGCATGTTCAACAGGTGCTGGCTTCATCCTTAAATAGGGGACACCTGATTCACACCTGTTTGTTCCACAAAACTGACAAACTCACTGACTGAATGCCACACTACTATTATTGTGAACACCCCCTTTCCTACTTTTTTTTTACTAATAGCCCAATTTCATAGCCTTAAGAGTGTGCATATCATGAATGCTTGGTCTTGTTGGATTTGTGAGAATCTACTGAATCTACTGGTACCTTGTTTCCCATGTAACAATAAGAAATATACTCAAAACCTGGATTAATCTTTTTAGTCACATAGCACTACTATTATTGTGAACACCCCCTTTTCTACTTTTTTTTTACTAATAGCCCAATTTCATAGCCTTAAGAGTGTGCATATCATGAATGCTTGGTCTTGTTGGATTTGTGAGAATCTACTGAATCTACTGGTACCTTGTTTCCCATGTAACAATAAGAAATATACTCAAAACCTGGATTAATCTTTTTAGTCACATAGTACTACTATTATTCTGAACGCTGCCGTACATTGATATTCCCTCATGGTCACAGAACTCGTATGTGACCCCTGGCCAGTTCCATTCCTGACATTCCGTTGTTTTTTTGTTTTTTTTAACAAAAGAAAACTATAGAATATTGGATGCGTTGTGACAAAAGACAAAATCACAGAGAGACTTAATCTTCATGACTAAAATATATAAACATAAATAAAATGAGAAAAAAGAAGAAAAAAATCATTCTTACTATTTCAAGTGCCTTTTCTTTACACTGACATGTTTTGTGCATTCAAGGCTTCTGTATAATTACCTTTGGTTAGCATGAACCTAAAATGACCATTTTGACCAAAGCTTTGAAAATTTGTTAATCTGTAACCAAAGCGGAAAAAGTCATTCTTTCCATCTGGAATATTTCGTTCACAATTTCTATCCATTTTCCAAGATTGGGTGGTTCAGGGAGGAGCCTTTTTCCAGCAGCTATTAAAATTCTATATGAATAAATATTGTTCAATTGCATTTCAGCCTTACCCCTAATTAAAGAAGTAAATTCAAAAGGTATTGTAACCCTGAATATAAATTCCATATTTGTGAGTATGTCCTTCCAGAATTGTTTTATTATTGGGCAGTCCCAAAATATGTGCCAATGATCGGCATTTTGGCTTCCACACTGTCTCAGGCATTTAAGCTCCTCCCCGTTACAATGAGTCTTTTGTTTTGGATTAATAAAAAAAATCAAATGTAGCATTTCCAGTTGAAGTCTCTCCAGGAATGTGAATTTCTGCATTTCCACACGGATGTACAGTAACCCGCCACTTCTTCATCGGTCATTAGAATGGTGCCACCCTTTTCCCATTTTATTTTCACATATTGTGTTGAATATGACTTTTTGCTCATAAAGCCTTTATATAATCTAGATATTAGACCTTTTATTGATTTTGCACTGTGTGAATTTAGTATTTCCTTGAGCACGCTTTCTTGGCAACTTATTTCTTTATTAATATAGTGGCGCACTTGCAAATATCTATAGAAATCTTGTTTTCTCAGATTATGACTGTTCATGAGAGAGTTTGAATATCCTTTACTATTCCTTTATCTGTTAAAGAATATTTTGTTGTTATGCCTTTAAGTATCCGACTATGAAATCTGTTGTCTATTGGGTTGGGTCGTATGCACACCATCTCACAATCTTCATATTATTATGTAATTTATATTCATCTTTAATTTTTTTGACCAAGATTTTAATGACGACTCCAGACATGGATTTTCAACCTCGTTAAGGATTTTTCCAAAATCTTTGTTCCACAATATTGCCTGTAATTGGGTGTGTGTGTGTGTGTGTGTGTGTGTGCGTGTGTGTGTGACAAAATATGAGACTCAGTGTCCTTATGATTATGTATCTGTCGCCACAGGCCTCTAAGTAAGGACCTGTTTCTGTGTCTCATGTTTTAAATGGAAACAAACCGCTGATTGCCACGCCCCCTCTGTATGAGCTCACACATGGACCTCAGTGACATAAATCACAGAATTATAGAAGAAGCTTTGTTTTTAGCTGTTTCATTTCTAAATGCTCAGACATTTATGTGAGCATAATGTCAAACCACAATCATAATTACGTAAAAGCTGATGGAAACTTATTTTACACAAAACAAACCCCTTAAATTTTGAACTGAACAATTGCAGTACCTTTTCATAAAAAATGTGCCCATAATATGAGGAAATGATGTACAACACATGGACTTTGCCTTGACTATGATCTATTTTGGTGTCATATAAAACAAATAATGAATGTTTTCTATTTGTGCAATGGAAAGAACATTTGCATGTTGCACACTTCTGCCACTGCACTCAGAAACATTTATTGTTATTATCATCATCATCATCATCATCATCATTATTAATTTCATGGGTTAATGTTCACAATCAGTCATGAAAGGGTGGAACTCAGGAAGATTAAAGAACATTTAACTATTTTTCTTTAAAATGTTTTCGAATGAAAGCAAATGAAATGAAATATTCCCTTCCATAGAGTGCACCTTAAATGCATCTTAAATCTGATCCAACTCTAATTTATAATGATTACTTCAGGGCAAAGGGTGAGACATGTATGTGAAAAAACATCCTGCAAACCCAAATATTCTCAGATGAATTATTTTCCCAGCAATTAAGAAGAATAATTCACGCCCGAGGTTGTTTGACATTACGTAACATGAAATATGTTTGTTTCTTTGTTTGTTTGATTATTTGTTTGTTTTCACCACATATACGTGCATGCTATTTATAGTTTGTAAGAATGGCATGCTGGAAGTGTCCCAGATTCAGCTGAGTCATGTCACGGCTGCTCGGATTTTAATGGGAGATTGCGCACCAGTCGATCCAAAGGTTGAGAGGAAGCTTTTGTTCCCGGTTTTGTATGTGTCGCTTGGAATGAACGTAATGGCGAGCAGTACCTGTACATCCAACACCAGGAGTGAGCGAGAGATTACATAAAGATGGCACAAATAGTCTGCTGCTTCTCCTCATAGCGCCTTTATCGCCGTATTGATACACGACAGAGAAAACCTTAGGGTTTAGTGTGTTTACATCAGGAACTAAGGACAGCTAGATCGGAAGCAATTCGATGAACGTCAAATTGGATTGTTGTATCATTGGTAAGAAGAAAAACAAAATCCCTGTAATTTGGTGCCATGCTACACAGCCAAGGATGAGTCTGTTAGTGTTCAGTGCCCATCGTTGGTACCTCGACTGTGTGCCAAGAGTGCGCTGACTAAATGAGCTTATAAAGAGCGGTGAGATAGCTGAGCTAAAAGCATACGGGATGCATTGGCTCTGTTTGTGTACAGGCGTACGCTGACGTTCAAAGGAAAAGAGCATGCCTTCAACCTCGCTGAATTAATTCAGCTTTGCGGCTTTCTCCGGTGCTTGGTTGTGTTGACAAGGAGCTAGTGATTTTTCTCCAGCTCTGATGAAAAGGTGCAGCTTTATCGAGGCACAGCCGCTACGCCTCTCTCTAGATCTGCCTGGGTGTTCCTTGAAACCGAGTCTGGACCTAACAGATGTCTACCAGAACCAGTGTAGAAATCCGCTCAGACAGACGGGCAGCTTGGTGTCGTCAACCCGTTCCACCTCGAGGAGGAGTGCGGGATATTGTGTCAGTCAATAATTAGGTCCTACTACCGCGGGAAGTGCCGCTTTCCCAAATGAATAGGGGTAATTGGATAAGGAGGCTGATATTTTGATGTCTTTGTCTGGATAGGTTAGTGCAGGAGCTGACTGGTCTGAGTAAAGGAGGAGGAGGATGCGGCAGGGAAGCAGGAGTTGTGCGCTCTCGTAGTGAATCATAATTAGTCCCCTTCAATCCTTCTTACCTCTTATTACTATCTTATCTCCCTCATATTTTGCGTCAGCTCTTCCTCTTTTAGTCCTTTCGGGCCTCTTATCTGTCTCCGACTCATTCATTCCTCTTCCTTTCGTCATTCCTCTGATGGAAGCTTCTCTCAATAACGAATGACGAGCACTGGTCTAGATGACTGACGATCACACGGACCTGACCTGCCCCTTTACCTGATCATTAGCGCGCAGCAACTGGAGTACAATTGGCCAATTAAGACTGAGGTACAATCAGTAACCTTTCACATTGCCTCTGTCTGTTGGCACCGCCTCCCCTTGCCCTCTCCGCCTTGCCCACTGGCTGAATACCCGTCTGGGAATGTGTGAGGTGATGACAAGCAGCTTTGATGCCTGCGTAATAAGTCTCTACTGCTATCGGACTCACTGATCACACCAGGAAGTGGTGTGATCAGTGAGTCCACTTCCTGTGTAGTACTCGTTGGAATTTTGTATCCAAATGCATTTTTTTATAGCTTCTCTTGTTTATCCAGGCTTTGTCCTGTATATGCCACGGAGGCTTCATTGGGCTCTGAAAGGTTTGATGTGACATGAGCTTCTAGAACTAATGGAATTTGCTTCTTCTCTGTCATGCTAGCAGGCTAGAGACATGGTAACAAGACAGGACCTGGGGCTCCTGCTTGAGAATTGACGTGTGCACGTAAAGACATTTCTGTGTCTCCGATGAGTGCATAATGTCTTCTGATGACTTGAATTAATGCTGCCTCGGCACCTTTTATCATCAAAGTAAGACGGCCAGCACAGTCCCAAACTGAAATTATCCAAAGGTTAATTAGCCTTTGGATTACTGGCCAGGTTCTGTCCTTCCAGAAGTTACATGAACAGTCAAAGAATTGATTGAATTAGTCCAAGTCATTCCAAAAGTATCCATAATGGGGCCAATGGGGGTATTTTAAACAGATCATGTCTGCTTCATGAGTTTGGTTGTGTTTGGAAAGTCAAAAGGTGAGTCCTGAAGAAATCGTTAGAGGACTAGTGCATACCCTGCAGGCTCTACACACCACAGTATAAATATACAAGTAAATACACATCTGCAAAAGTGTTTTTTTTTTGATGATGTATGACTTCATTATGAGGTCATTCATACCAATCAATCTCAAATAACTTGCAGATGAATATATTCTAATATTATTGTAATATATTCTATATTCTAATTTCTCATAATCCAGTAGATGGCAGTGATCTATGCATTTTGACCCATCCACTGGATGGAAGTTTGAATAGTGCCTGCCCAAATATCACACGGCCGTTGCGTTGAATCATATACACAACAAAAATATAAACGCAACACTTTTGGTTTTGCTCCCATTTTGTATGAGATGAACTCAAAGATCTAAAACTTTTTCCACATACACAATATCACCATTTCCCTCAAATATTGTTCACAAACCAGTCTAAATCTGTGATAGTGAGCACTTCTCCTTTGCTGAGATAATCCATCCCACCTTACAGGTGTGCCATATCAAGATGCTGATTAGACACCATGATTAGTGCACAGGTGTGCCTTAGACTGCCCACAACAAAAGGTCACTCTGAAAGGTGCAGTTTTGTTTTATTGGGGGGGATACCAGTCAGTATCTGGTGTGACCACCATTTGCCTCATGCAGTGCAACACATCTCCTTCGCATAGAGTTGATCAGGTTGTCAATTGTGGCCTGTGGAATGTTGGTCCACTCCTCTTCAATGGCTGGATATTGGCAGGAACTGGTACACGCTGTCATATACGCCGGTCCAGAGCATCCCAAACATGCTCAATGGGTGACATGTCCGGTGAGTATGGCGGCCATGCAAGAACTGGGACATTTTCAGCTTCCACAAATTGTGTACAGATCCTTGCAACATGGGGCCGTGTATTATCCTGCTGCAACATGAGGTGATGTTCTTGGATGTATGGCACAACAATGGTCCTCAGGATCTCGTCACGGTATCTCTGTGCATTCAAAATGCCATCAATAAAATGCACCTGTGTTCTTCGTCCATAACAGACGCCTGCCCATACCATAACCCCACCGCCACCATGGGCCACTCGATCCACAACATTGACATCAGAAAACCGCTCACCCACACGACGCCACACACGCTGTCTGTCATCTGCCCTGGACAGTGTGAACCGGGATTCATCCGTGAAGAGAACACCTCTCCAACGTGCCAAACGCCAGCGAATGTGAGCATTTGCCCACTCAAGTCGGTTACGACGACAAACTGGAGTCAGGTCGAGACCCCGATGAGGATAATGAGCATGCATATGAGCTTCCCTGAGACAGTTTTTGACAGTTTGTGCAGGAATTCTTTGGCTATGCAAACCAATTGTTTCAGCCAAATTCTCTGAAAACGCTTTTGGAGACTGCTTATGGTAGAGAAATGAACATTCAATACACGAGCAACAGCTCTGGTTGACATTCCTGCTGTCAGCATGCCAATTGCATGCTCCCTCAAATCTTTCGACATCTGTGGCATTGTGCTGTGTGATAAAACTGCACCTTTCAGAGTGGCCTTTTATTGTGGACAGTCTAAGGCACACCTGTGCACTAATCATGGTGTCTAATCAGCATCTTGATATGGCACACCTGTGAGGTGGGATGGATTATCACAGCAAAGGAGAAGTGCTCACTATCACAGATTTAGACTGGTTTGTGAACAATATTTGAGGGAAATGGTGATATTGTGTATGTGGAAAAAGTTTTAGATCTTTGAGTTCATCTCATACAAAATGGGAGCAAAACCAAAAGTGTTGCGTTTATATTTTTGTTGAGTGTACTTAACAAAGAGAATTTTCAGTTTTGCAAATGCCTTTTTTTTCCAAATTAAAAAAAAATTACATATTTTACAAATACACATTTATTTGTAAAAACCAACATACATGTTACAGTAACGTGTGTTGGTTTTTACATATAACTAAACCAACCAACCACAGTAATGGGCAGAGGCTCATTTTCCCATCATGCCTTTTGGCATCTGTGTGTTAATGTTCAAACCTTCAGAATTAGTGCATTATTTTAAAATTAAAAGATATGTGTTATAATTTCACTTAAAAAAAACTAAATAAACTATAAATTATGTGGATTAATTTGGTTTATAAATCAAAACCATAAGTCAAACCCACTTTGCTTTTCATGACTTCTGCCATGTCTGGGGCACTGTTCAATGGCATGTTCAATGTAAATGACTCTTCTTTGCAGCAGTGGGCAGGACGCACAAAGACAGAAATGCTGACTCATTGGTTGTTGTTGTGTTTGGGTTTGTGATTGTTTTTGATTCTAATCAGAAGCATTGGTGGTGATTAAATTCAAAACCGGCTTGTCAGTAGCTGACAGTGTACCTGAGACAAAAGTTAGTGGTTAGCTGTAGCTTATGCTAAATTTTTTAGTGGTTTATCAGTTTAGTATTATAAAAGTTAGTGGATTAGCGGTTATCAAAGCTAACTATTTGGTTAGCTGTGCCTACCACTGACTAAAGTTAAAAATCTTCTGCTTTTCCGCTTGCTGAAAATGCAACGATAGTCCAGATGCTGATTTATCTACAATAACAAGTCATGTCAAGTCTGAGAACATGCACTGGTGTTCCATGTTGCCATATCCACCACATCACGAACCGGCCTTGGGTCTTGCATGGCAACTACATATGCAGACAACTGATCCATCCCCACCTCTCAAAAGTAACCATCCATCTGCAGCAGCCAGGTGAAGCATGTACATATGTGATCCCTGTGACCGCTTGTTTGATGCAGAGTCATTCTTGCAGTTCCCAAGGATCCTCTGAAGAAACTAGGGAAGAGATTCGTTATAACCTTGGTGGATGCACGACTGATGCATGTCAATTTTAACACATAAATTATGATTTATTGTGACCTATGTGTACAACCATTTTCAAGACTGCTAAAATATGAGTGGCAGCATTACACATTCAATTACGCAAATGACTCATTTATTTAATTCCACTTAATAACACGGCACACATTTCCTGTATCATTAATAAATATTGGCTTTGTTCGGTGTGATAGTGTGCCGTAGTTATTCTAGAGGGGACTGTTCAATTGTTAAATATATAAGCCAACTTAGATCTTACTTCAAATCATATGTCCACTCTCTCACTCATCTTAAACCACTTAATCCAATTGAGGGTTGTGGGGGGTTGGATCCTATCCCAGCAGTCATAAGGTGTGAAGCGGGTTCACTCTGGACAGGACGCCAGTCTGTCGCAGGGACACATATAGCACATATAGACAAACAAACACACTCGCACCTATGGACAATTTGAAGTTTACAATCCACCTAACCTGCAAATCTTTGATCATGCAAACTCCATACAGAAAGGCCACAGGTGGCAATCGATCCCATGACCTTCTTGCTGTGAGGCAACAGTGCTAACCACCAAGCAACTGTGCTGCCCAAATCATATGTCTATGTTTATCTAATTAATACCAACCAGGAGATGATGATGATTCTGCTACAACGACCGCTAGGGCAGTTTGTCTCTAAAAACACGTGAATGCAGCATTAACATGCCAATGGCTGCAGACTAAACCTCATAAGTCCTAGCCGGATAGTTTGAGACCATAATGTAAAGGCATTTATGCATCTGCCCATAAACGGGGGGCTAGAAATGATTTGTTTCCAAATCCCAATGGGGAGGTGATGGTCTAGTGGTTTTAAAGCGTTGGGCTTCAGACCAGAGGATCCTCAGTTCAAAATCCAGCCAGACCGGAAAATCACTACTTAAGGGCAAGGTCCTGAGGTTCTTGCATGGCAGCAGCCTGACATTGGTGTGTGAGTGTGTCTGTGTGAATGTGAGGCATCTTGTAAAGTGCTTTGAGCTTCTGAGGCAGATGGAAAAGCGCTATATAAATGCAGTCCATTTAGCAACATTTGGAGGTCTTGGAGGTCCAGCTCATACCTTCATCACTCCATCACTCTACATTCTAGTCATTTTGTGCAGAAGGAGGCTCTTTTGTGCTTGATCGCTGCCCCCACCCCCTGCCCACCCCCAAATCTGACAATGATGATGTCCTTTCTGCACGGGCAGTATACTAGCGCAGTTCTAATCAGTGCAGCGGGGAGTGCGCGAGAACGCATTGGAAATGGTTAGAGAGAGACACAGACGAGTGTTTGTATGCATTTGTACATCTACGAGAAGGAAGCAAAGGCAAGGCGTGAGACTGAGGGAAAGGAAGAGGGGAGAGAGAAAGGGAAAGAAGCAGAGGGAGGGGAAATGATATAGTGGGAGAGAGAGAGGGAGAGGTGGTTACGTAGAGCAGCACCCCAATTCATCAGGCAGATACGGCAGCTCTGCAGTGCCATCGCACAGTCCGAGAATGGGACTATGAGACCGAGAGACAGCAATCAGAGAGGCAGGGAGCAAGGACGGGGGGAGGCGAGACGAAGAGCTTGAGGCATTTGTTCCGATGAGAGGGGGGAATGATTATCGCCCATCGTGGATGTGGAAAGGACGTGGCAACAGCAGCTGAGGCTGATTTGCCATCTCCCGTGTAGAAGTAGCCGGCGTCAGGACGTTATGCCCTGTGAGCAGTGAAGGGAAGCGCATGAGAGCCAGGAGCAGCTCGTTGAACGCATGTCTCAGGACAATCAGGGGATGCAGCAAACCTCTGCCCTGAGCTCTACCCAGCAAGGAGGAGAACCAGGTGGGCTGGGGCAGGAGTGGGAGGCGCTGCTTCGGAAAGCAGCTAGCTTAACCTGCACCGTGGTCCTCATCAAGAGCTGTTTTCCAGATCTGAGCGTGGATTTAGTGCTCTGAGAAATGACGATCTGTGGTTGAGCCAGCAAGGAGCCTCGAGAAACCTGCAGGAGTGTGTGAATGCTGGCCAACACCAAGGATAACCAGCCTCTTCCTGCACAGGCCACCTGGAGATTCATCATCAAGGAGTCTACACTTGGATTCGGTCATGAATTGAGGAGTTTGGAACGAGGATTCCGCGGAGATCCCGTGTTTCTTGTGTGATGTAGGATTTACAATATGTTTACCTGATCGCGGGTCTAGGAGTAAAAGGCAAGAAAATGTATAAACAAGAAGTTTATTTACGGAAAAAAATACTAACACGGTAAGTACGTCACCGTACTTAGATGCCTGCTACCTTCAATTGTATGAGCCGTGTCCTAGCTCTCAGAGAGGTTGACCCAATTGAAGCCATGGGACTCAGGCCAGAGCTTTACAAGTATGTGTTGAACCCAAATTTATTTGGTAGGAACCTGAATATTTATGTGTACACCCCTTATGGAGTCATTATAAATGCAAAAGGAAAAAGAAAATGACAGGGATAGTGAATAATGTGTGATACACGTAAAATGTGATTTAGTGATATTTTCATTTGATGACTTGTAGTATTGTGTCTTGTCCTAGGCACTTGTTTGTTTTTTGTTTTACACTCGCTCATCTGATCACTAAAGGAATGTTTAGTGAGCCGTGTTTGTTGGAAGATGCCGTATTGGCTCAATCCAACATAACTAACAACACCAAGCTTCAGATGGGCTTCCTTCTCCCCACTACCTCCACCCTCGCCTGACACTCTTACTCAGTCACACCAACACCAAGTGGGTGTGTATTAGCCTACTCAGACCCCACACCCCACCCCACCCCACCCTCCCCTTTGCAGGGCTTGAGCTGGGCCTGCAGCATTTCCTACCCCCCTCCCCTCCACCCTCTCTCCCGTGTTTGAGTTAGCCGGGCCCCCGCCTGTACTGTGGGAGCCCCTCACCCCTGGCCTGGACCCTGTCTCCCCCTCACCCCGCCTGGTGCTGCTGCACCCGGCTCTGTCTCTGCTGGCCGAGGATGATGTGGCAGTGCCATGTGTCGTCCTCTGAGTGCCGCTGCTACCGGCTGAACGGCTTCTCCCTGCTGAAGCGCTTCCCTCTCTCGGCAGATGGGGCCTGTGGTAAAGCCCTGGACCAGCCGGTGGGCGAGTGGCTGGAGCATGTGGGGCTGCCGCAGTACGAGAGCAAGTTCCTGCTCAACGGCTTCGATGACCTACGATTTATGGTGAGTCACCTGCAGCATGTTGTCTCAGGGGGTCTGGTCAGTCCCGTCCTCTACCTCTGTCAACCTTGTTGCATTTGTCTTTTCATGTCACCACTCTGCTTGGACTTCCTCTTCTTCTTCTCTCTCTCTTTTTCACTCTGCATCACACTTCTCCACTCTCCCGTGCACTCTTTTTCACTTTTCTCTTTGATGGCTCCTGTTCACGCATTTGCAGAGCATGATACTGGTTAACTTCATGACTCGACAAAAAGAAGCGATCATATTAAACGAGGGCTGGCTGAAAAGTTCTGCCTCCAGTGCAATCTGTCAATACCAAGCACGATACCGAAGTACGAGAACAATCCTCTACTTACTGACTTCTTTTTTTTTTTGTCGTCACCTCACCTTGATTTTGGTCTCCCAAAACAGAATGACTGTGGCTCACCGGATTATTTGCGCGCTTCCTTTCCTGTTGGTGACAACGCAATTTTCACACAGTGAGGGTTGGAGATTTGACAAAATGGAACTAGTCTTGCAGACTGAACATGAACACTGATGTTGCTGGTAGTAATACCATATTAATTCTATTACAAGAGCAAACAACATGAACAGAAATGAACTCACATACTTCTACCTCTCATGACTCAAACTGTAAATATACTTGGAATTGATAACTCACAGATATTAAATGTACACCTGTCTGCAAACTAATCAACACTGCAAGAATGTGAAACCAAAGCAAACCTTGGTGCTGATCTTGTTCTGAACTTTCAGTGTGAAAGTCACCCTTAAATGTAGATACTATTTGTACTAGAATGTAGATACTATTTGTACTACTGTATTTATGTACTAGGTTGTACATAAAATACCACCATGCAGCAGATAGTGGGGTGATGCTGCTGCAAAAGCAATGCCCTGGTTGCTACACGCCTTCTCCGTGACATAAGTCACGCAGATTAAAACAGATTCCCGCTCAAAGGATGGTCGTAGGAGGCGAGTTTCTATGTGTTCAAACATAAGGCAAAGCCATATTTAACTGTATAAAAGACAGAAAAGCCGATGTTTTGCAAAATATGGTCCCTTTCAAGGATGTAGACTCCTACAAATGGAAACACAAATGACAAGTAAAACGCAAACCATTTCCCAAAATTTTTCATCACATTACCTTATTTATTATATAATCATAGCCACCCTCAACCTATTATACATAATACTCAGATTTCGGGACTCTACTTAAGTGTGGATACACCCACCTACCACTCAAAATAAACCTAGAATTCTTAATACACCATTGATGACACAAATAATAATAATAAAAATCTTGTATGTTGTTCAGTGGCAACCTTTTTCAAACCTTTATCAGTGGTAGAAAAAAGTTATTAATGTGAATAAAAGAAATTTTAAAAGCAACCCTCAGTAGTTAAGTCTCACACTCAAGCACTGAGGGTTGTACCACTTAGAGTAGCACTTAGAGTAGACCATGGCAGTGTTGAGGTAGGGTGGCCAGTTCTTTTCCTCATTGCCTTGCACCCGCCAATCAGAACTAGTCAGGCATCCCTTTCAGTGCTGGGTGGGCAACTGGGATGGCACCAATCCTAGCTGGTCACCATCCCAAAGAAGACCAGTGCTCTAAACGCCAAACCACACTCCCTGATATACAACTCCAAACAACCAAAACAGGAGGTAAAACAAGGGCAATGGCTTTTGCTCATATTCTTTTCAAACGTGCAAAACATAGCAACAATACATATCCCTCCAGGTTGGATGTTGTCGAAGTAACATTACATGCAGAAATCCGGAAGAGTTACTTGTAGTTTTGTCCATGTTAAGCACTGTTAGCATAGCATAGCACGACGTCAGCCTACCAGTTTTTAACCAACAAAAACATATTTCACAAAACTGTCAGGAAAGTCAGCAAACTGGATACTTTTGTCGTATTTTGGATTTGCTTTAGGTGCCCTCAAAACAAGTCAAAATTCTTTTGGCATCTCCTGTCTTTTCCTCATTGTGGCCATAGCAGATCCACCATTGGATCAACCTGCTGATTGATACAGGGTTTATGCCACATAACTCCAAATCTACAGCAAGAATGGGAGGGGCGTGGAAGTGGGGGATCTTCAACCAGGGACCTTCTGTTTAGGAAGCAAGCCGCTAGCCCATTTGAGACAACCTACACCGAAATGGGAGCAAAACCAAAAGTGTTGCGTTATATTTTTGTTGAGTGTATAATTGAAGTTGGTCTTGCAATAACTGCACAATCTATGTGAACAATATGCCCACTCCTTCGGTGTATTATATTTGTGTGGTCACTATACCATCTGGAAATTAATATCCCCCCCCCCAAAAAAAAATATTAATAATTTCAGGACCTGCCTCTGAAATTTTTGGGGGTAACTATATCAATATATACATGTTGACTGAATATTCAACATATTGGATTGATGATGTACTAGTGGGGCCAAAAAGTATTTAGTCAAGTCCCTGATTGTGCAAGTTCTCGTACTTAGAAAGATGAGAGAGGTCTGTGATTTTCCTCATAGGTACACTTCAACTATGAGAGACAAAATGAGAAAAAACATCCAGGAAATCACATTGTAGGATTTTTTAAAGAATTTATTTGTAAATTATGGTGGATTAACTATTTGGTCACCACAAACAAGCAAGATTTCTGCTCTCACAGACCCTGTAACTTCTTCTTTAAGAAGCTCTTCTTTCCCTCCACATGTTACTGTATTAATGGCAAAACCTCCTTCCATCCAGTGAAAGCACTGAAGATGCAACATGCTGGGTCTTCCAGCATGACAGTGATCCCAAACACACCGCTCGGGCAACAAAGGAGTGGCTCCGTAAAAAGCATTTCAAGGTCCTGGAGTGGTTAGCAGTCCTCCAGACCTCGATCCCACAGAAAATTTGTTGAGGGAGTTGAAAGTCCATGTTGCCCAGTGACAGCCCCAAAAATCAGTGCTCCAGAGGAGATCTGCATGGAGGAATGGGACCAAATACCAGCTACAGTGTGTCCAAACCTGGTGAAAACTTACAGGAAACGTTTTGACCTCTATCTATTGCCAACAAAAATTTATATACAATGTATTGAGTGAACTTTAGTTATGGACCAAATACTTATTTTTCGACCATAATTTACAAATAAATTCTTTAAAAATCCTACAATGTGATTTCCGGATATATTTTTTTTTTTTCTCATTTGTCTCTCACTAGTTGAAGTGTACCTATGATGAAAATTACAGACCTCTCTCCATCTTCTAAGTAGGCGAACTTGCCACAATCAGGAGCTGACTAAATACTTCTTTACCCCACTGTAAGGCACTTGATTTAAAAGCTAGAACTGCAACTAACAATTATTTTGATAGTTGAATAAGCTAATAGCTATCACAACAATTAATTGAACAGTTTGTTCCTGCAGTTGCAGCATGTGTGACAGCGGTGGAGCTTTGTCATTCTTTCACTGAAAACAAAGCTACCACCAGCTTGCTAACTGCTATGCTACAAAATCGCATCTGAAGTTGAAATATTGTTACTTGATTTTTTTTCTTCTTTCTTTTTTGTTGTTGCTTGCTTCTTGATATCTTACAATATACAAAATCAGAGGTTTAAAATGCACTTTTTCTATCATGAGCGTGTCACATTTAAACATTATCATAGTTCACTACTAGCTAGTATTTCTTTAGCTAGCTAGCTTATTCTAAATCACTCTTATTATCACTGGTGGACAGTGTTGGGGGTGTTTCTTTATGATCTCAGGATGCATGCTGTGCTCCCATAGTATGCTAATTTTGCCTAATACACTTACTGACTTGACAGCATTTTGCTTGTTAGTTTGGTACAACTTTGCAATGTCCTGCATGTAAGGGCGGCTGCTTGGGTCTGTGTTGTGTGTTTGACTGCCTCCCCTTGCTCTCCTCTGCATGTAAACTCACAGGGAGCGGAGGCAGACGCTCTGACCAGTGGACTACAAAACCAGACCTCTGGCCATAGAGTGGTCAGAGAATCCCTTTAGCTGTTGGGGGAGTGAGGCCTATACATATACAACCACATGCAAGGTGATTCACTGCTGGCCTTCATAGCACAATTTCGTCTACCATATTTTTTAGGCCATATTCTGTAGGGGAAACCTGGGGCACGGTGAATCATGTGAGGCACAGTGAATCAGTAGCTATATCTGCAAAACCGTTTATTATATATACAGTGAGGGACCCAAATAAGTATTGGGACCATCGGGGTGAAGAGAGAGCTGAAACCGTCAGTGGTCCCCCCCCACTTGGGCAAAGCTCTTGATTTACCGATCGATCTACGTTCCGATCCTCACCTATGGTCATGAGATTTAGCTCATGACCAGAAGAACGAGATCGCGAGTACAAGCGGCTGAGATGAGTTTCCTCCACGGAGGAAACGGATGGCTGTCTGCATCCCATGACCGTTGTGTGCAATTTCTCTGGTTTTCACAAGAGCTAAGACATCAACCATTTTCTGCAGATTTCACTTTTAAAAAAGATTTTGTCATGGAAAGCTGAGCGGAGGCTTTGCGTGTCACGATGGATTCGCTACTGGAGCGAGACCAAACCACCTCCGTTTTGGTCTCACAGGATGACTTTGAGATGGCGTTCAGACAGGCTGTCGGTGGTTTTTCCATCGAGTGATTATCCGAGAAATTGTGGATGTGCTGGACATGTCCTGTGAGGCTGCATCACAGGCGTTTGCTGTGCGGCCATGCGGCACCGAGCCGCGATGGTGCGAAGCCTCCACTCCTCTTTGCCCATGACAAAAACTCCCCTGTAACAGTGGAATGTATCTGTATCATTTCCAAACGGGACAGCTGTCATTTTATCCGGTATGTCATCTGGCTAGCACAGGACATTGTGAGAAGACGGTGGACATCAGGGGCACTTTTTCGGCAGTAAAGCTTGAGAGGCAGACATGCGGAGTAGGCAAAGGAAAAACAAACATCCACAAAAAGTGGGAACCGTCGAAGGCTCTGAAAGTATGAATCCAGAGAAAAAACTAAATGACGGAAGTCAGAACCAGACTACAGAGGCAAACAAAACCCAGAGACAGGTGCAAATGAACAATGGAACATCTTAAAGAAAGCACTTACTGAAAGTGCAGAGGAGACCATTGGAAGAGAACAGAGGAGGGGAGCAAGAAACCGTGGTGACAGAAAATATGATACGAAAGATTGGACGAGAGGAGACGGTGGAAAAAAGTGAACACAGAGAAAGGAAAGAGGATGTACAGAAAGCTTAACAATGAACTGTGAAGAAATACAGATGCAGCGAGAGAAAAGTATTGGGAGGATCAATGCAAAGAGATAGAAGACTTGGAAAGAGCTGAAAAGATTGACAAAATGTACCAGAAGGTGAAAAAAACTGACCTGGAAAAAACAAGAATCAGTCAACAAAGACATCATGAGTAAGCAAGGTGTACTATTGACAGAACCCAGAGGAGATCATTAAGAGGTGGAAGGAGTACATAGAGGAGCTTTACAACAAAGAAGAGAGGCCTGAGCAAATTGAGATGGAAGAAGAGGAAGAGATAGAGAGGGACCAACTTGGCCCGGACATCTTGTTAAGTGAGATACCACATGCCATACAAGAACTGAAGACCGGCAAAGCAGAAGACGAAGATGGCATCCCAGCAGAGATGCTCAAGGCACTGCAAGATAAAGGAGAGGAGCACCTTATCACTCTGTGGCAAAACATATATAACACTGGATCATGGCCTGAGGACTTTCCTGCGCAGTATCATCGTGCCGCTGCAGAAGAAACCCAATGCACAGAGATGTGAAGAACATCGAACACTCAGCCTCATCTCCCATGCATCAAAGATCTCGTTGAGAGTAATTAACAACAGACTGAGAACCAGAACAAAGGACTACATTGGATAGGACCAGTTTGGATTCCGGAAAGGGATGGCAACAAGAGAGGCAGTGGCCATCATGAGAATATTATCAGAATATAACATCGAACACAACCGAGATGTTTATGTTTGTTTTGTGGACTACAAGAAGGCATTCGATCTGGTGGACTGGACGAAACTGATGGCCGTTTTGAAAGACCTGGGAACAGATTGGAGGGAGAGGAGACTGATCAAAGCCTTTTACATGGGACAGGTGGCAACAGTGCGACCTGACCAGGGGATGGCTGGACCATGTATCATCGGAAGAGGAGTGCGACAGGGCTGCCTACTGTCTCCGCTGCTTTTTAACATCTTTGCAGAGACAATGATGAAGGAGGCCATGGAAGGATTGGAAGAAGGAGTGAAGATGGGAGGACACTTGATCCAAGCTGTGAGATTTGCAGATGATCAGGCAATGATAGCGAACACAGCAAAAAGACTCCAGACCATCATGACGAAGCTAAATGAGGTGGTGGAGCAATACGGACTGAGAATAAACAAGACCAAGATGAAGGTAATGAAGATTGGGAAAGGTGAATATGAGCAGTTGCAGATCAACATCGATGGCCAGGTATTAGAACAAGTCCAATAATTCAAATATCTTGGAAGCCTGCTCACAGATAATGGACGTAGCGAAAAAGAAGTGAGGAAAAGGATTGCTATGGTAAAAGATGTGTTCAACAAACATCAAGTGCTACTCACTGGAAAGACCAACCAAAACCTGAAGAAGAGACTAATCAAGACTTTAGTTTGGAGTGTACTTCTTTATGGCTCAGAAACCTGGACAATGAAGAAAGAGGACATGAAGAGACTAAGCTGCGAGATGTGGTTTTGGAGGAGAATGGAAAAGATCAGCTGGAAAGAGCACGTGAGAAATGAAGAAGTACTGAGGAGAGTTGGAGAAAAGAGAAGCCTAAAAGTTACAATCTGGAAGAGGAAAGCACAATGGATTGGCCGCATCATGAGATCAGAAGGAATGTTAAGAACAGTGCTGGAGGGGAGAGCAGATGGAAAGAGGAGGGAGAGGAAAGGAAGAGGTGGCAATGCTGGACAACATACAAGAAGGGCGTGGCTATCACATCATAAGGAGATGGGATGGATCGAGAGAGATGGTGTGCGGTTGTGCATGCTGGACCTGCCCAAAAGCAGACCACCACCTAATATATATATCAATCAATCAATCAACCAACCTTTTTTTATATAGCGCCAAATCACAACAAACAGTTGCCCCAAGGCGCTTTATATTGTAAGGCAAGGCCACACAATAATTATGAAAAACCCCAACGGTCAAAACGACCCCCTATGAGCAAGCACCTGGCTACAGTGGGAAGGAAAAACTCCCTTTTAACAGGAAGAAACCTCCAGCAGAACCAGGCTCAGGGAGGGGCAGTCTTCTGCTGAGACTGGTTGGGGCTGAGAGAGAGAACCAGGAAAAAGACATGCTGTGGAAGGGGGCAGAGATCGATCACTAATGATTAAATGCGGAGTGATGCATACAGAGCAAAAGAGAAAGAAACAGTGCATCATGGGAACCCCCCAGCAGTCTACGTCTAAAGCAGCATAACCAAGGGATAGTCCAGGGTCACCTTATCCAGCCCTAACTATAAGCCTTAGCGAAAAGGAAAGTTTTAAGCCTAATCTTAAAAGTAGAGAGGGTATCTGTCTCCCTGATCTGAATTGGGAGCTGGTTCCACAGGAGAGGAGCCTGAAAGCTGAAGGCTCTGCCTCCCATTCTACTCTTACAAACCCTAGGAACTACAAGTAAGCCTGCAGTCTGAGAGCGAAGCGCTCTAATGGGGTAATATGGTACTACGAGGTCCCTAAGATAAAATGGGACCTGATTATTCAAAACCTTATAAGTAAGAAGAAGAATTTTAAATTCTATTCTAGAATTAACAGGAAGCCAATGAAGAGAGGCCAACACGGGTGAGATATGCTCCTCTCCTGCTAGTCCCCGTCAGTACTCTAGCTGCCAGCATTTTGAATCAACTGAAGGCTTTTTAGGGAACTTTTAGGACAACCTGATAATAATGAATTACAATAGTCCAGCCTAGAGGAAATAAATGCATGAATTAGTTTTTTCAGCATCACTCTGAGACAAGACCTTTCTGATTTTAGAGATATTGCGTAAATGCAAAAAGGCAGTCCCTACATATTTGTTAATATGCGCTTTGAATGACATATCCTGATCAAAAATGACTCCAAGATTTCTCACAGTATTACTAGAGGTCAGGGAAAATGCCATCCAGAGTAAAGATCTGGTTAGAGACCATGCTTCTAAGATTTGTGGGGCCAAGTACAATAACTTCAGTTTTATCTGAGTTTAAAAGCAGGAAATTAGAGGTCATCCATGTCTTTATGTCTGTAAGACAATCCTGCAGTTTAGCTAATTGGTGTGTGTCCTCTGGTTTCATGGATAGATAAAGCTGGGTATCATCTGCGTAACAATGAAAATTTAAGCAATACCGTCTAATAATACTGCCTAAGGGAAGCATGTATAAAGTGAATAAAATTGGTCCTAGCACAGAACCTTGTGGAACTCCATAATTAACTTTAGTCCGTGAAGAAGATTCCCCATTTACATGAACAAACTGTAATCTATTAGACAAATATGATTCAAACCACCGCAGCGCAGTGCCCTTAATACCTATGACATGCTCTAATCTCTGTAATAGAATTTTATGGTCAACAGTATCAAAAGCAGCACTGAGGTCCAACAGAACAAGCACAGAGATAAGTCCACTGTCCGAAGCCATAAGAAGATCATTTGTAACCTTCACTATGCTGTTTCTGTACTATGATGAATTCTAAAACCTGACTGAACCTCTTCAAATAGACCATTCCTCTGCAGGTGATCAGTTAGCTGTTTTACAACTACCCTCTCAAGAATTTTTGAGAGAAAAGGAAGGTTGGAGATTGGCCTATAATTAGCTAAGATAGCTGGGTCAAGTGATGGCTTTTTAAGTAATGGTTTAATTACTGCCACCTTAAAAGCCTGTGGTACATAGCCAACTAACAAAGATAAGTTGATCATATTTAAGATTGAAGCATTAAATAATGGTAGGACTTCCTTGAGCAGCCTGGCAGGAATGGGGTCTAATAAACATGTTGATGGTTTGGATGAAGTAACTAATGAAAATAACTCAGACAGAACAATCGGAGAGAAAGAGTCTAACCAAATACCGGCATCACTGAAAGCAGCCAAAGATAACGATACATCTTTGGGATGATTATGAGTAATTTTTTCTCTAATAGTCAAAATTTTGTTAGCAAAGAAAGTCATGAAGTCATTACTAGTTAAAGTTAATGGAATACTCAGCTCAATAGAGCTCTGACTCTTTGTCAGCCTGGCTACAGTGCTGAAGAGAAACCTGGGGTTGTTCTTATTTTCTTCAATTAGTGATGAGTAGAAAGATGTCCTAGCTTTACGGAGGGCTTTTTTATAGAGCAACAAACTCTTTTTCCAGGCTAAGTGAAGATCTTCTAAATTAGTGAGACGCCAATTCCTCTCCAACTTACGGGTTATCTGCTTTAAGCTACGAGTTTGTGAGTTATACCACGGAGTCAGACACTTCTGATTTAAAGCTCTCTTTTTCAGAGGAGCTACAGCATCCAAAGTTGTCTTCAATGAGGATGTAAAACTATTGACGAGATACTCTATCTCACTTACAGAGTTTAGGTAGCTACTCTGCTCTGTGTTGGTATATGACATTAGAGAACATAAAGAAGGAATCATATCCTTAAACCTAGTTACAGCGCTTTCTGAAAGACTTCTAGTGTAATGAAACTTATTCCCCACTGCAGGGTAGTCCATCAGGGTAAATGTAATGTTATTAAAAAATGATCAGACAGAAGGGAGTTTTCAGGGAATACTGTTAAGTCTTCTATTTCCATACCATAAGTCAAAACAAGATCTAAGATATGATTAAAGTGGTGGGTGGACTCATTTACTTTTTGAGCAAAGCCAATAGAGTCTAATAATAGATTAAATGCAGTGTTGAGGCTGTCATTCTCAGCATCTGTGTGGATGTTAAAATCGCCCACTATAAGTATCTTATCTGAGCTAAGCACTAAGTCAGACAGAAGGTCTGAAAATTCACAGAGAAACTCACAGTAACGACCAGGTGGACGATAGATAATAACAAATAAAACTGGTTTTTGGGACTTCCAATTTGGATGGAAAGACTAAGAGACAAGCTTTCAAATGAATTAAAGCTCTGTCTAGGTTTTTGATTAATTAATAAGCTGGAATGGAAGATTGCTGCTAATCCTCCGCCCCGGCCCGTGCTACGAGCATTCTGACAGTTAGTGTGACTCGGGGGTGTTGACTCATTTAAACTAACATATTCATCCTGCTGTAACCAGGTTTCTGTTAGGCAGAATAAATCTATACGTTGATCAATTATTATATCATTTACCAACAGGGACTTAGAAGAGAGAGACCTAATGTTTAATAGACCACATTTAACTGTTTTAGTCTGTGGTGCAGTTGAAGGTGCTATATTATTTTTTCTTTTTGAATTTTTTTGCTTAAATAGATTTTTGCTGGTTATTGGTGGTCTGGGAGCAGGCACCGTCTCTACGGGGATGGGGTAATGAGGGGATGGCAGGGGGAGAGAAGCTGCAGAGAGGTGTATAAGACCACAGCTCTGCCTCCTGGTCCCAACGCTAGACAGTCACAGTTTAGAGGATCCAAGAAAATTGGCCAGATTTCTAGAAATGAGAGCTGCTCCATATATATATATATATATATTATAAATTAGCGTTTTGTTTTTGGATACATTAAGGGCAAGTGAAGTCAGTTTTTCCTCTCAAAAGTAAATTTTGTGGATGTCAGTGTCTTTGTATTTATTTCTCATAACAGAGGAAAGGTGGCCCAAAATCCTGTTCTTAGTTAGAAGACTACCCTGTCCAACTGATGAGCATGTGTTATGTCTTCTCCAGGCTATCAGCTATTTGATAACATGACTCATGTATGTCACATGCACCCGGGGCACAGTGAATCAGTCTAGAAAGCACACTTATTTTCTCTTTCATATGGCTAGCATACTGGTACAGTTTTGTTTTACGCTTTTTACTCTTGTAATTCATTTATTAGTAATTGGAGCGGGCTGTGGCCTCAACTTTACCTAAATTCTGGGTCTTTTGGCGACGTTTAGGGCTAGTGGCCGGCGATCACCTTAGTATTTCTCTGTTTTTCTTGTTGTTTAATGCTGGCAAATTATACAGTATTTTTTGTCTTTCTGATGCCTGATTCTGTTTTTCTCTGTTTAAGGTGCAGCTCCATCCAGAGATGGGCGTTGTATTCATGTTGGCGATCCTCCTGTCCTGTGCGCCAATAGCATTTCTTGTATATTCGTCCGTGAATTGTTCTGTGAATTGTTCGGTAATTTATGTTTGTATCATGGCCCAAGCAGAGGGTCACCCCTTTGAGTCTGGTCTGCTTGAGGTTTCTTCCTCAGAGGGAGTTTTTCCTTACCACTGTTGCTCTGGGGGTTGGTAAGGTTAGACCTTACCTGTGTGAAGCGCTTTGAGGCAACTCTGTTGTGATTTGGCGCTATATAAATGAAAATAAATTGATTGGAATTGAAAGTGATTTACTAAGCCCCAGTTTCAAGTGGATGACAAATATTACTTGTTGAAGACACTCACACATTACATAGCTGGTTTGCTGCATTATAATTTGTATATGCATCAGCATATATTTAATAATTTTGAAGAAATCTTCATAATCACGTGTTTTTTCATTATATTCTAAGTTGATTCACTGTGCCCTGTGAATTAGTGTCTGGGACACAGTGAATCAAAAATTTTTAAATCGATTTTAAACACCTGTAAATTACCCTTGGGGAGACATAAATAACACAGCCTTATAAACAATAACTTGCTGTATTAAATCCACAACAGAATGACCTAAACCTATGCATAATGTGTTTATGCTGCCACAAAACAACATTTCTGATCCACTGTGCCCTGGCTTCCCCTATTTCAAGTTGCATCTTCTTTCATGCTACATCTGGCTGAAGACCACCTCAGGATTTAGCTGCATTGTAGCTTTGTCTGACTTTAAGAGAAAGTCCCAGTGATTCAAAACACTGTTCTGTTCTGCAAATATTTGACAATTAATTGTCATATTCAAGCTTGTTGATTATGTTGACTGATTATTAAGGACCATTTTGTACCGGGTATTGGCCTTGGATTCCTTGGTCTTGACAGTACATGCCTTGTCCTTAGTCTTGGATGGATTAGCTTTGGATGCCTTGGCCTTGAAAGTTCAAAGCCTTGGTCATCTTAATAAAATTTAAGTAATTTTCAAGGCATATGGAATATTGCCTCAAAATACAATTTGGGTACTTAAACAACTTAGGGTTAGGATTACTTTCATACTCTACCACATATTGGATACAATTCCATATTCATTTTCTGGTCCTCGGTCTTGGGTTTCAAGGACTTGATGTTTTAAGCCTGGCCCTGTGCCCTGGGATACAAAACCTTGGCCTTGAGGGTTTGTTCCTTGACTACAACACTGACTCCATTGAATTATGTACAGATAAACTTGAAAGATTACTACAATCTGTCCAACAGTACTATCACATGTGTTGGGAAACTTGACAATTGGCAATGAGTGCAGAAAAACCTTTCACACTTTCATTGCTCCAGTCACGTTACTGTGGAAAAACATGGAGGTACACTGTAAATAACTCAGCCCAAAGGGCAAATGTTGCCGTTTTACAGACCGCAGAGTGACGTTAGCACTATGGGCTATATGTTACATCAGTTTGTCACAGCTGAGCTCAGTTAAGCGAGACTAGTAAGCTGAGAGGAAATCGGTTGTATCCACAAAGCAGTGCAGTTGAGGAGTGCTGCTCTCTGATCTGTTTTCCCCTCTGGTAAAGCACATGAGCACATGAAGTCTTGATCATAAATCCTCCTCCTACTATGAAGTGCTTTACAGATTGGCTTGTACTTGTTCATGAACTCACAACAAACTGACAGGAGACATCATTTATTGTTATCCATACAGTAGTTAACAACAACTTTTGCATCTCAGCAATTGGGGCGGAAGATTCCATGTTGATCAAGACTTTGAGTGCATAATGTGATGATGACCATGGGTCATTAGGTATTCTGATGTTCATTTCATGCCACGACTAATGTGTCTGCTGGACTTGGTGCATCAAGGAGATAAATCATTAGCTTCACATGGCAAATTACCCATGGATACTTACAAGGATGTGGAGGTTGCAAACAAGAAAAAGGTCAGACTAGTCAGACAGACGTTGTGAATGTTTAATATTGTGCCCTTTTGGAATCGTCCAGACACACTTCAGATGTGATCAATTTAAGTTGATGCTGAACTTTATGATTTGCATGAATGGAAAAACTGGAGTTTGTTTGCAGGATTTCTGACAAAAGCATCTAGATGTTATAAAGACAATTACAGCAGCACTCATTAGCACCACAGACTCACACTGCTGTGATGTTACCCATAGGGGTTCCGAAGAGCTGGTTTGAAGCTCATATAGGGCACTTACTATCTTGGCAGTGCCTGATTCCATCTAACACCTGGTCAACGAGTGTTGTATAGTAACAAAGTAAAAATACTTCACTACTGTACTTAAGTACGTTTTGGGAGACTTTGTACTTTACTTGAGTTTTTTAAATTCAGCTTACTTTCACTTTTACTTCACTACATTTCCGACCTTAATTGCATACTTCTACTCCGATACATTTTTTATGCACCATGCCGTTACTCCTTACAAAACAACAACAAAAACCCCACAAAAACAGTCGTGTTTTCCCCCAGAAACACCACTGATTATTAGTGACTGCAACGAAGTCACGCCGATTTGTCATGAGGCATGTCCGATAGGTTTTTTTGCAGTTGCGCACTTGGGGGTTGTTTGTCAGGAAAATGATCATTTCTCTACATTGATTACAGACCTGCAGCGGGTCTGTAATCAGCTTTTCTGCAGCGCAGCTTTGCTTTGAACCTTGAACCAATCGAAGCAGGGATTCGCAGGTCGAAGCAGTGCTTCAATCTACGATTTATGGATTGATTGCTATATTTCACTTTATCCTAATTTTTTCCCCACTAAAACCCTGAAGAGCATATGTCTGTGAGTAATATTTAATATTTTTATGTTAAACCGACCTGTTATGGTCTTCTGAAACAGTTGAGAGATGTATTTTATAACTTAAAAATGGGACCGATGCTAACACGTTAACATGTCTATGGCATTTTCAATGTTAAAGTTAGCATTAAGCTGTTCACATCAGCACGTTTGTGTTGATTTGTTTTCTGTATAATTAATGGCTCAGCGTTCATTGTCGTAAAAGAGTCAAATTGTAATTCTTTAAATTTATTTTATTCATATTCAAGGATTCAAAGGATTCAAAAGAATTTTATTGTCATATGCACATAGGAACATGTTCCCTGCACAATGAAATGTGTCTACTGCATTTAACCCATCCTAATTGCCAGTTAGGAGCAGAAGTCGCCTTTAGACCAGCTACAGATGTACTTCCCTGCCTAGGTCAACAGCAGGGCTGAGCAAACCATGACCAGCTTTTTACAGACAACACACACATAACACACATGAGCCGGCCCGGTACATGAACACATATAAAAGCACACACAAGGTAAAAATGTGGGATAGAAAAATCTTCATAGCTGCTGCATTACACAGCAGCAATGCAGGGAAAAAAAAAAAACCCATCAGCACAAAAAACAATGATCACACACACAGACAGGAGACGAAAGACGACAACCAAGATTTGAAAGTCCAGTTTATCAGAACACCCGGAGGCAGCCTTTAGGCACCGTCAACGGCCTTGTTCATCCATCTGGACAGAGGAGGGGCTCAGCCCTGAACAGTTCACTGTCCAGAGTCAACGTCAGAGCTGGAGAAGCTGAGGGATGGAGAGACCAGGGAGTGAGGCAAAAGTGTTGTCCTTCCTTCAGGAGGTTTTTATCGCAGCGGCCTTGAAGTGCAGCTGTGTTTTTGGGAAGCCAAATGAATATCCAGATTAGCAGATGTCTGAAAGATTCCACAGTCTGAGAACAGAGTGGCTCTCAATACATCTGAATGTAGAAAGGAGATGCGGTCTTACTGATGATCAAAGTGGTTTTCCAGCGCCGCTATCCTCCCGGAGATGGTATCCAACGTGCGGTTAACACCCGCCGATTGAGCTGACAATGCCCTTCCAATCGAATCAGTCATGTGGGGCAGCCTGGACGGGCCAATTATTGCTGCTTCCACCTTCTTGAGTTTCCGGTAAACCAGCGCTATGCCCGCTCCACATAGCAGAAAGCCGGTCACCACTGAGCCAAATATATACACATCTTCGACATCCTCCACAGACAGCGTGTAAAGGCACATGACCTGCCATGTCCTCCACGAGTCCATCACGTAACCCATCACATGCGTCCCGGCAGGACAGGTCGGGTCCTCCGTCCCCAAATGTCTTGTAGAAAAAATAGTGTCAAATGCCTTCAGAGACCACTTTAACAGATCCATTTTGTCGTTTTCCAGAAGCGCAAAGCTGCAGCCTCACAGACAACACGCCACAGAAGCAGGAAAGATAAGGAGGGAGGGAGAAGAGAAAAATGCATCCGTCTTGGCCGAGTGCAAGCTGGCAAAAAAGCTTGCACTCGGCTTGCACTTAATATATATATAATAATATATTATTATATAATATATTATATAATAGTCTACATAATAGACAATAATAGTCAATAATAATAGACTAATAATGTTACAATACAGTTTTAGAGAAATAGACAAAAAGAACCTAATGAAACAAAACACAACAGAAAAGATAAAACCATGTAACTGGGGCTTGCCTGGGTGTTGAGCGTGGTCGTGGTCCCGGTGTCTTCGGTTTTGCAGGTGCAGCCGGTTCTTTTCCTGATGCACACCAGGCTGCGTCTGATATCGTTATGTGCCGTGGTGCGGTCGAACAGGCTGCGGTGATGTCTGATTCAAACATGAACTCTATCGGATCTTCGATACATGGCGGAAGAAGGCCCTGCTTAAACTGAGCCTTTATGTTCTCAAGGTCAGGAAAGGAGCGAACCACGTCAGGCTCGGCTTGTAACAGCTGATCAAGGTCCGACAGAACGCGACGTCGGTTCTGTGGACTCAGATTGTCATGGTATTCATAAAACAAGTCCTGTACCTTGAACAAGACGTTTACCGAGTCCTGTACTACAAACTGCTCTGACTCCGACAAATTGTCTTCGTCATCATCATCACAATCGCTCCATTCAGCGTCGTCATCGACAGGCAGGGGCTGTGAACACGGGTGGGCCTCTGGATGTTTTATCCAGTCAGGAAGTGTAGTGCCAGAAAAAATCGTGTCCAGGTCTTGCAGATCAGGGAAGCGTTCATAAAGCCATTCATTGGCTTCCACGATTTCCCATGCCTGCTCAAGATATTCAAATTTCTCTTTTGGAGAGAAACAGTCATGAAAACAAATAAAAAAAAATTGAAGGTCATCACAAATCCTCTTGATTGTATCAGCGTCTTGATTCCTGGCGACCGGATTCGAGCCCGCTGCGTCCATGTCTGGCTCGTTCGTTCAGTCAGGACTGGACGAGGGCAGGACACAAATGAAGGCTCGACAAAAGGAAATATACTTAAAGGGTGGTTTATTCAGGCTTGGGATCGTTAACAGCAAGGCAGTCCACGGAGCAAAAATACTTGACAAGGATTAAACTGAAGACGTGGTCCAAAGAACAAGCAAGGTCAAAACAGGAGCGAACAGGTATGTCAGAGCAGAGGCAAAAAACAGGATCCAGAACACAAAACAGAGTTCAAAAACAAGGCTAGGCAAAACAAGAGCGACACAAGAGGCTGGTAAGTGAGTGAATCAACGAACGAGCGGGGAAGAAGTGAACAGACGCAGGTTAAATAGGGACAGGTGTTAATCAGGAAATGAGGTGCACATGGAGGAGGAAAGGCCTGGAAAGGGGGGCGTGGTCAGGTGACAGCTAAGAGGCCAATGATGCAGAAGGGCGGTGACAATTGGGCAAGATGAAGGGGCGTGGCTGACTGAGAGGACAAAGTGCAGGTGCGGAACAGAGAGTGCAGTAATCCGGAAAAGACTGTGGAAACAATGAGAGACTGACAAGCAGGAGCAAGAGAAAGGTGATTAGATACAAACATGACAATAAGAGATAGTACAATGAAAACCATGAACACCACCCTAACTAGATCAAAACTGAAAAGCATACAAGAACGTGATAAGTGAATCATGGGAAATAATACAATAAACCTACTTAGAACAGACAGAAGAACTACAAGAAAACAAAACTGAAAACCAAAACCAGAAATACCCAAATACTTAACAGAAGAGAGAACAGTAACATAAGCAAACAACCACTAAATGCTGAAACATAAAAACAGACTGTGAATAAACTAGAATGGAACTAAAACATAGCTGTAAAGTAACAAAGAAAGAAAGTGACAAAGCAATATGAGAACATTGAATAAACGTGAAGAAAGAGGCAATAACAAAACAAGACTAAAACATAACTGAGGTGAAAAGTAACAAAGGAAGAAAGTGACAAAGCAAAAATCAGAACATGGAAAAAAAACCCCACATGAAGAAAAAGGTAATTAACAAAACGAGGCTGATGCCAAAGGAACAGAACTAAATGAAGAAGGGACATATGGGCTGAAGCCTGGAAACGGCGGGGACATGACAGTAACAATGAAAATAAATAAATATATATAGAAATAAATAACTGTTTCCTGTGAACACCTAGTGAGTAGCCTACTCTCGTTTAGGTTTAAAAACCTTGTTTCTGAAGTGTTTTTGTGTGATGTGCACAATTTTTAGTATTTTGACTAATACTACCAGTCATTTACAAGCCTAGATAAACTTTATATTAAAACAATCAGTCCGTTTTTTATTATTAACATTTACTTGTACTTTTACTTTCAATACTTGAGTACATTTAGTTGTACATTACTTGTCATACTTAAGTACAATAAATACTAGATACTTTAAGACTTTTACTTGAGCAGCATTTCAATCAGTGACATGAACTTCTACCAAAGTAATTTTTTAAATGGGTATCTGTACTTTTACTTAAGTGTGATTTTCCGGTACTTTATACAACACTGTGGTCAACCCATAACTGGGTAAAGTTGTGGGTCAGATCCGTGTAAACTGGGTGGGCCGAATGAAGCTCAAACATGCCTCCTTTTTCTTGAAGTTCCCACGCAACCTCAGGCTAATCGGATAACTTTGAGTCTGTATTTGATTAAGACATATTTTTACATGCCTGGTAGTAGTTTTAATGTGTGGATTGGGTGTGGGTATTATAGTCTATGACCATCATATTGCCTCAGTAACTGTGACAGCATCCGTGGAGCTAACATCACCAGACTATCTTTACCTGCTAATTGGTCCTTAAGGTGCTAACATGGAAAATAAATACTACTAAAATTTCCCTCAACAAAAATAGTGATGCATTAATGGTGTTAGTAAATTTATTTGCACAGGAAGCCATATTATCACAGATATTTGAAATAAAATGCTATAGCAGTAGTGATAGCGACATTCACAGCAACTAGCAACCGCTAGCAGGGCCCTGGACAAGGCGCACTAACTGACAATCTAAGCGACCGCACCCTTAATTATTCATGACTTTATGTTTTAAAATAACTGAAATTGGTAAGTTGCCGCTTGTCTCGGTGACAGTCCTTTAACTCTGTGGGGTCCAAGGACATTTTCTTGATTTTACCATACCTTAGTTATTCTCTGTTTATCAAATCAAATCAAACCAATTTTATTTATATAGCGCCAAATCACAACAAACAGTTGCCCCAAGGTGCTTTATATTGTAAGGCAAAGCCATACAATAATTATGGAAAAACCCCAACGGTCAAAACGACCCCCTGTGAGCAAGCACTTGGCAACAGTGGGAAGGAAAAACTCCCTTTTAACAGGAAGAAACCTCCAGCAGAACCAGGCTCAGGGAGGGGCAGTCTTCTGCTGGGACTGGTTGGGGCTGAGGGAGAGAACCAGGAAAAAGACATGCTGTGGAGGGGAGCAGAGATCAATCACTAATGATTAAATGCAGAGTGGTGCATACAGAGCAAAAAGAGAAAGAAACACTCAGTGCATCATGGGAACCCCCCAGCAGTCTAAGTCTATAGCAGCATAACTAAGGGATGGTTCAGGGTCACCTGATCCAGCCCTAACTATAAGCTTTAGCAAAAAGGAAAGTTTTAAGCCTAATCTTAAAAGTAGAGAGGGTGTCTGTCTCCCTGATCCAAATTGGGAGCTGGTTCCACAGGAGAGGAGCCTGAAAGCTGAAGGCTCTGCCTCCCATTCTACTCTTACAAACCCTAGGAACTACAAGTAAGCCTGCAGTCTGAGAGCGAAGTGCTCTATTGGGGTGATATGGTACTATGAGGTCCCTAAGATAAGATGGGACCTGATTATTCAAAACCTTTAAAATAGAATTTTAAATTCTATTCTAGAATTAACAGGAAGCCAATGAAGAGAGGCCAATATGGGTGAGATATGCTCTCTCCTTCTAGTCCCCGTCAGTACTCTACCTGCAGCATTTTGAATTAACTGAAGGCTTTTCAGGGAACTTTTAGGACTACCTGATAATACTGAATTACAATAGTCCAGCCTAGAGGAAATAAATGCATGAATTAGTTTTTCAGCATCACTCTGAGACAAGACCTTTCTAATTTTAGAGATATTGCGCAAATGCAAAAAAGCAGTCCTACATATTTGTTTAATATGCGCATTGAATGACATATCCTGATCAAAAATGACTCCAAGATTTCTCACAGTATTACTAGAGGTCAGGGTAATGCCATCCAGAATAAGGATCTGGTTAGACACCATGTTTCTAAGATTTGTGGGGCCAAGTACAATAACTTCAGTTTTATCTGAGTTTAAAAGCAGAAAATTAGAGGTCATCCATGTCTTTATGTCTGTAAGACAATCCTGCAGTTTAGCTAATTGGTGTGTGTCCTTTGGCTTCATGGATAGATAAAGCTGGGTATCATCTGCGTAACAATGAAAATTTAAGCAATGCCGTCTAATAATACTGCCTAAGGGAAGCATGTATAAAGTGAATAAAATTGGTCCTAGCACAGAACCTTGTGGAACTCCATAATTAACCTTAGTCTGTGAAGAAGATTCCCCATTTACATGAACAAATTGTAATCTATTAGATAAATATGATTCAAACCACCGCAGCGCAGTGCCTTTAATACCTATGGCATGCTCTAATCTCTGTAATAAAATTTTATGGTCAGCAGTATCAAAAGCAGCACTGAGGTCTAACAGAACAAGCACAGAGATGAGTCCACTGTCTGAGGCCATAAGAAGATCATTTGTAACCTTCACTAATGCTGTTTCTGTACTATGATGAATTCTAAACCCTGACTGAAACTCTTCAAATAGACCATTCCTCTGCAGATGATCAGTTAGCTGTTTTACAGCTACCCTTTCAAGAATTTTTGAGAGAAAAGGAAGGTTGGAGATTGGCCTATAATTAGCTAAGATAGCTGGGTCAAGTGATGGCTTTTTAAGTAATGGTTTAATTACTGCCACCTTAAAAGCCTGTGGTACATAGCCAACTAATAAACATAGATTGATCATATTTAAGATCGAAGCATTAATTAATGGTAGGGCTTCCTTGAGCAGCCTGGTAGGAATGGGGTCTAATAGACATGTTGATGGTTTGGAGGAAGTAACTAATGAAAATAACTCAGACAGAACAATCGGAGAGAAAGAGTCTAACCAAATACCGTCATCACTGAAAGCAGCCAAAGAGAATGATATGTGTTTGGGATGGTTATGAGTAATTTTTTCTCTAATAGTTAAAATTTTATTAGCAAAGAAAGTCATGAAGTCATTACTAGTTAAAGTTAAAGGAATACTCGGCTCAATAGAGCTCTGACTCTTTGTCAGCCTGGCTACAGTGCTGAAAAGAAACCTGGGGTTGTTCTTATTTTCTTCAATTAGTGATGAGTAGTAAGATGTCCTAGCTTTACGGAGGGCTTTTTTATAGAGCAGCAAACTCTTTTTCCAGGCTAAGTGAAGATCTTCTAAATTAGTGAGACGCCATTTCCTCTCCAACTTACGGGTTATCTGCTTTAAGCTGCGAGTTTGTGAGTTATACCACGGAGTCAGGCACTTCTGATTTAAGGCTCTCTTTTTCAGAGGAGCTACAGCATCCAAAGTTGTCCTCAATGTGGATATAAAACTATTGACGAGATAATCTATCTCACTCACAGAGTTTAGGTAGCTACTCTGCCCTAGTTACAGCGCTTTCTGAAAGACTTCTACTGTAATGAAACTTATTCCCCACTGCTGGGTAGTCCATCTGAGTAAATGTAAATGTTATTAAGAAATGATCAGACAGAAGGGGGTTTTCAGGGAATACTGTTAAGTCTTCAATTTCCATACTATAAGTCAGAACAAGATCTAAGGTATGATTAAAGTGGTGGGTGGACTCATTTACATTTTGAGCAAAGCCAATCGAGTCTAACAATAGATTAAATGCAGTGTTGAGGCTGTCATTCTCAGCATCTGTGTGAATGTTAAAATCGCCCACTATAATTATCTTATCTGAGCTAAGCACTAAATCAGACAAAAGGTCCGAAAATTCACAGAGAAACTCACAGTAACGACCAGGTGGACGATAGATAACAACAAATAAAACTGGTTTTTGGGACTTCCAATTTGGATGGACAAGACTAAGAGTCAAGCTTTCAAATGAATTAAAGCTCTGTCCGGGTTTTTGATTAATTAATAAGATGGAGTGGAAGATTGCTGCTAATCCTCCGCCTCGGCCCGTGCTACGAGCATTCTGGCAGTTAGTGTGACTCGGGGGTGTTGACTCATTTAAACTAATATATTCATCCTGCTGTAACCAGGTTTCTGTTAGGCAGAATAAATCAATATGTTGAATTATTATATCATTTACTAACAGGGACTTACAAGAGAGAGATCTAATGTTTAATAGACCACATTTAACTGTTTAGTCTGTGGTGCAGTTGAAGGTGCTATATTATTTTTTCTTTTTGAATTTTTATGCTTAAATAGATTTTTACTGGTTGGTGGTGGTCTGGGAGCAGGCACCGTCTCTACGGGGATGGGGTATTGGGGGGATGGCAGGGGGAGAGAAGCTGCAGAGAGGTGTGTAAGACTACAACTCTGCTTCCTGGTCCCAACCCTGGATAGTCACGGTTTGGAGGGTTTAATAAAATTGGCCAGATTTCTAGAAATGAGAGCTGCTCCATCCAAAGTGGGATGGATGCCGTCTCTCCTAACAAGACCAGGACAAGACAAGACCTTTTAAAGGGGAACAGAAATGCTTTTTGAGAATTTGTTTGTGCATTCCTTGTTAAAAATTAAGTGTTATTCATACACTTGCAGAATGTTTGAGTGCAGTGTAGATAATATTATTGCCGCTACATTGACATGGAAATGGCCGTTGGCTGAAGTCAGTGAAAGGCACTTCCGGTTGGGGTTGTCCTCTGTTGGGGACGAGTGCAGTCAAGATCCAACATGGCGAGCAACTCGGCAATTCGGGTGTTTATTGTATCGCTGCAGGCTGCACAAATGGTTTTTACAAAAGTAAAGCAGAAGGTAGAAGGGTTCATTTCCACTGTTTGCCACTCTCAACGTTGGTCTGAGCTTGCTCATTGAAGTTCTATGAGTCTCGTCAAGAAACAGGTGGAATATGCCGGAAACCTGCACATGTTGGCAAAGCCACTACAAAGTGTCTACGGATACGTACATCCGTATCTTCTGCGGGACTGCTAAAGGTACGGACCGAGGAGAATAAGCGAAGTGCGCAATGCTTCTGCGCATGCGTGGGTCAAACGGGGGCAAAAATTCCAACTACCAAACTCACACCGCTCCTACTGAATTTTGTATGCAGTAGCATTAGTGGACTGTGAAAGTTAAGGCTTACAGGGATTGTTTCAAAGTGATGCATATAATAATGACAGGTGCACACAGGTATGGACATTTTTGCGCATTCTGATTGGTCGGTAAGACATGACGTCACCAGGGAATACCCTCCGTATGGAGGAAGAAGGGAGACAATATTTCCTTCTGTAAGTAAGAGGTTTTGGTTCTTCTTGTCACTTTGTCCGTGATATTTGGTTGATAAACGTGTCTGTTTCCTGCCTGTGCCTGTCTCGTCGGAGGACACGGACGACACACACACACACACACACACACACACACACACACACACACACACACACACACACACACACACACACACACACACACACACACACACACACACACACAGATGTGCACACACACCGCTTACTTTATGAATGAAACTCGGTCAATAAAGGATAATTGTGTAAAAATATAATATATAAATGTTTTGTAATGGTTTTAGGAGCCACACTGGGCTGAAAACAGCAGCAGCAGCGGCTCGGTTCAGCAGTGCAGCTGGAACAGATCAGATCCGTGTAACTTTCAACACTAATATTTGGGAATGTGTGGCTGTCAGAGTAAGTTTAATACTTTCCTGACATGATTTAATGTTTATGAATTTTACTGGCTCGATATCCAGGTCAAAATGGCATTTTAACATGTATTTTGCAAGTCTTTTTCTAAGTGTGTTCAGTCACGAATCCCCACTGAAAAATGCATTAACATCCGGGAATTTGGTCAATATTTTTCCCTGTCGCTGTCCATGAAGGGACGTTGGCGTTTAGTGGGCAGCATTGAGTGTGGACTCTAGTCGTCATATATAACCTCTTTGTTGGTGCCTCTGGCAGGGAATCTCAGAACGAGGCTCATCTTCCCCCCAACCAGTGACGTCACCCGCCTGACCTGCATAAATGGCGGCAGCCGGTCGACATCAAAGCCTCTCAGACCACGACTAAAACAAGGTTTTCTGTAGATGTTTTATGACAGTGGTGTCCAAACTATTCCAGAAAGGGCCAAGAGGGTGCAGGTTTTCCTTGCAGCCGATGACTCCAGCAGGTGATTTCACTGATGAACTCATGATGTTAAACAGTGAAATCACCTGCTGAAGCCAGTGGCGGCAAGGAAAACATGCACCCTCTTGGCCCTTTCTGGAATAGTTTGGACACCACTGTTTTATAGTCTTTAGTCTTTCTTCAACTATCAAAATAACACATTTTTTGTGTTTATTCATGCTATAAATAGTCTGTGGGCATTTCTGTTCCCCTTTAAAGTACATGCATATAGTATATTGCCCAGGTGTTACATATCAAAATGTTCAGAATAATCTCAGCTTTCTGAATGTGAGATATATATTTTTAACACTGTATAAAAATATAATATGGCTCTAAACCTGAAAATATGAAATACATTTTAAGAAACTCTTCAGTAAAGTAGTGAAGAGTCACCGCTCATCTGTTGAAAAGGTGCAGGATTTAGTAGAAACTTCTAAGTAAAAAGGAAAAAAATCTGCACATTCAGGTCTGTGCAAAATAGCTTTACTGAAGCTGCAAGCTTTCAGTCTGTGAGACCTTTATCAGGCAGAGTGCATGTTACAAACAGTGCTTGGAGTTAATTCACTTGATTAGTGGCACCTGTAATCAGTGGCACTCTGAGTCAGTAGAGCATCATGGGAAATGTAGTGAAAGACAGACATGAAACATACAAACAGAGAAAAAAAGAACAAGTCCATGCTGTGTACACATCCGGCAGTGGCCATCATAAAGCTCTTCAGTAAAATCTTTAGTGAAATTTAGTGAAATTGCAACTTTACTCATGTGGATGAATTGTCGTGGTATTAATAATGGGCTTATTAAAGTCTTTGGATCACAAAAGTGGTGTAATATATGAAAAAAGATCAATATATACTACATGTCCAAAATAAAAATATGTATTCTAGCGCTTTGAGTGAAAATGCTATCCATCATTGTATATTACCAAATTTTTGAGTCATTTAGATAAACTAACATTAAATACACTGAATTAAAGCAAGCATGCCTTATGTACATTTGACCAGAATGTGTCCAACTGACGTAATCTTCTTAGTTGGACACATTCAGATCATGTCCAGCAGATTTACATACATATTTAAATCATGTAAATCTAACAGACTTGATTTTCAGTGCAAAAATTGCATGCTCCATATTAAGGTTCCTTCCTTCATTTTATTCAGTTTACATTAATTTACATTTTTTTGTAAAGCTGACCATGGCCAAAATACACCAATTCATATCCTTCACAGATGTTTAGTTTTATACCATAAATAACTAATGGAGAAAGATTTATGATCCTTTTAAAATAGTAAGACAAATGTACAGTCACTTTTGTCAAGCACAAACAAACAAACAAACAAACGTGTACTGATAAACAGAGTTGATGTGTCATCTAGATCAAACATACACATAACACCTGTTATAGCTGTCTCTACAATACAAAATAACATATTTCTAAAATAAAAGCACTTACCAAAGTCAGCTGGATGTCTTCTATTTTCAAAAAACTCTTCATTGTATGAAGAAAACGTCTCATCATCTGCCATTTACAAAAAAAAAAAAAAAAAAAAAAAAATTAAATCGGAATTTCTGTGCATGATTCAGATGGGGGAAAAATTAACTCCTCCATGTGTTTTTCAAGATTATTTCCTTTTCTGAAAGGCTGAATAAAAATCTGTTTTCCAGCCATTGAGAAGGCTGTTTTTGATTTTATGAGTGTTTCTACAAATTCCAATCAGAGAATTCTGGGATTCAGTCTGGGATTCTCTTAATGTTGTAACAATCCCAGACTGACACATCCCGCAAATCACACAGTGTTACATTGCCAGGACCATGTGATCTTCTCCAGCCACTAGGATGGACTGTGAGCAAATGACCGTCTTGAGGGAAAATCAGAAAGTGGTTGGACGAAGTCTCTGTGAGATTCTGTTATTGATTCATCAATAGAAATATGACAAAAAGTTGATTTGGACACGCAGATGCATCCATGGCCAAAGGGGAGTTACTAAGTTTTGGCAATGGTAAGGTCATCATATTCAGGAAAACTCTTACCAATGAAAATCTGAACCCACACATAGTAGGACCCATAAACCTTTTCAGTAATTTCGCATGCCATGCTGTGTGTGGACACAGACGGGTCATTTTCTGTGTTCTCTGCCAAAGTTGACTTGAGATGAGACCAGACTTGACTTTTCTGCTTCTCTATGAGAGCACATGAAATTCCGGCACATAGCTTAGCTCAGTGCATGCTGGCTGCATTTACTGAGTTGCTAAGTTACAGTCAGCCTGCAGTGTCTTTGGCAAATCAGGGAGATTTTGGATGACCCACATGTTACGTTCTCTCCAGGAACGCCTCTTATTATTCAGTGAATCTATTACCTGGATTTGATTTCTGATCAACAAACCAAATTAAAATGCAGATTGTGCAAAGGCAGATTGCAAACAAACCATTATTAATTTACTCAGTATGTACATCCAGATATTATGGCTCCACTCACCACAAAATGTACTTATACAGTTGTATGTAAAGGTTTGGGCACCCCTGATGATTTCCATGATTTTCCTTTATAAATCATTGGTTGTTTGGATCAGAAATTTTAGTTAAATATATCATATAGCAGGCAAACACAATGATATTTGTGAAGTGAAATGAAGTTTATAGGATTTATAGAAAATGTGCAACAATTATTTAATTAAAAGTAGGCCGGTGCATACATTTGGGCCCCCCAACAGAAAAAAACATCAATATTTAGTAGATCATTCTTTTGCAGAAATAACAGCCTCTAAATGCTTCCTATAGCTTCCAATGAGAGTGTGGATTCTGGTTGAAGGTATTTTGAACCATTCTTCTTTACAAAACATCACAGGTTTGTTGGTTTCTGAGCATGGCCAGCCCACTTAAAATCACACCACAGATTTCCAATAATATTCAGGTCTGGAGACTGAGATGGCCATTCCAGAACATTGTACTTGTTCCTCTGCATGAATGCCTTAGTAGATTTTGAGCAGTCTTTAACTTCAATTTTGTCACTGATTCTTGAACATTGTTCTCAAGAATCTGCTGATATTGACTGGACTCCATCTGACCCTAAACTTTAACAAGATTCCCAGTACCTGCACTGGACACACAGCCCCACAGCATGGTGGAACCACCTCCAAATTCTACTGTAGGTAGCAAGTGGTTTTTTTGGATGGCTGTGTTCTTTTTCAGCCATGTATACAGTCCACAGCACTTTATTCCAAAATGAAGCTGGCTTGTCCAAATGTGCTTCAGCACACCTCAAGCGACTCTGTTTGTGGCGTGTACGCAGAAAAGGCTTCCTCTGCCTTACACTATCTGCAGCAAGATCATGTTGTAGGTCTTTGGAGCACGTCTGTGGGTTGACTATGACTGTTCTCACCGTCCTTTGCTTCAGCTTATCTGAGATTTTTCTTGGCCTGCCACTTTGGGCCTTAACTAGTACTGTGCCTGCAGTCTTCCATTTCCTCACTATGTTCCTCACAGTGGAAACAGACAGCTGAAATCTCTGAGATAGCTTTTTGTATCCTTCCCCTTAACCATGATGTCAAACAATCTTTGTTTTCAGGTCATTTGAGAGTTGTTTAGAGGCTCCCATGTTGCCACTCATTAGAAGAGATGCAAAGAGGGGAAATATATACAAACTAAAAAGCTGCTGCTTTTTTCACACGTTTTGAACCCTGCAGCTTAAACAACCGAAATATGTCCATGCATGCATTGATTGGCAGAGTAAAATAAATGTTAGTAAATATAAATTCTTACCTGTTAGTTTCAGTGGAATTCATCTGAAGAAATAAATGGTAATTTTTTTAAATCCAAAACAGTGTGTAAATGGTGAAGAAAAGTCCCTCTGTACACACAGCTGCGCCGTGAGAACTCCTTTCCCCCACCGAGTCTTGCAATTAAATTATCCCGTCAGCCACAAAGAAATAAAATAAAATAATGTTAAAATTAGTCCGTTTTGTTTGTGTCGAACAGACGGTAACAGTGTAACATCCAAAGTGAACCTGAACTGCACTACCTACAATGCTCCTTGCATCGACCGGCCAATCACATCTTGCGCTTAATGATGACGTCATCAGCAAGCAACAGCAGCCAATCTGCTACAAACACACCACAGACGAACTAAAATGTTTGATTTTAGAGTTTACAAACATTTTTGACCGTTAAACTTTGCTCACTTTACCTGCAAAAAAAAAAAAAAAAAAGGTTATCGGATTGGAAATTATCGGAACTAAATGTATCGGAAGGTAATTGGTCTGATGATGGTTTTAGAACTTATCTGACAAGCTAATCTGCTAGCAAAAACATTAGCTTCGATAATTATCTGTTAACAGATTGGCTAAACTGTACCCACCACTGACAACTTAGGCAGACAACCAGTCCATCTGTACCTCTCAAAAGTAGACATCTATCTGCCGCAGCCAGGTGAAAACCATCCAAACAAGAGCCTGAAATACCAAAAAGACAGTGTCAAAGTGCTAAAAGCTGCACTAACATCCAAAAAAAGATAGGTCAGTTGGATAGGTATTGGGCGACCAATATGTACACCTGGGTTTGATTCCCAGTCATGCTGTCTGTTTGTTTCCTTGGACAATACATTTCATCTGCATTTTCTCAGTTCACAAAGCGACACATGGGTACCAGCTCTGTCTGGGAAAGTAACCTGTGACAGACTGGTGTCCCAATCAGGGGGAGTCGTAGACTAACACCCATTTCATGCTAAGGTATCCAAGGATAAGCACAAGCACCAAATGGGCCCCAAGGGCCTATATAGGACTTACTTCTACTTTTTCTTCATTGAGGAACATAAAATACTTTCATTACTAATTGGCTATTTAAAAAGAAGGTTCCTTTTAAATAGATTTGTGATGATGTGAAAGAAGAAAGACTAATAATAATCACAACATCAAAACTACTGTCAAAAATTCTCAATTTGGCAGCACTAAGTGAACCTGCTCTCACGACGGAAGATACAGAGCACCACTTGGACAGTTGCTTTGGTGCAGTCCGATAGAGCTAAAGAGCAGACGCTCACCTGAGCCGGCGAAGCTCCTGATGACTGCTCTGAGATGCCGCTTTTAAGGGATCATAAATTATGAACAGCCGTGTGCCCATTCTCATAATTTTTACACGATGATTAGCATTTTGTGCTTCTTTCATGCTAGCAGAAGTGGGGCGCCAATAGCTTTGCTTCCGGTGGCCCTAATGCCCACCCATTTCAGCCAGACATGTTGCAAGGCTGTGCCTTGTTCCAATGTCAAAACTAATGCTGCAACTTGCAAAACATCTTAGAAGTTCCCCATCGTGCATTTACATTGCATCTCTCCTGCGTTAATATTGCATCAGATTTCTGCAGCCCGTTTTCTCGAATGTTATAACCAAACATACATAATGTAACACATAAATTATGTCTCATTTCATTTCTAGATCATTGTTGCACCAAGTCACTTCTGCAAAAACAACAACAACAACAAAATTGGATTCTTTAAACAATTTCTCTGTAGGGCGGAACAGTAGAGCAATTTAATTCACGGTTGCAGTAACTGGGTGCATTTAGGGAGATGAAGGATTTGTACCGTGGCTACGTCTGTAAGTCGTACCCGATTAAATCAAACGACCACAGCTCATAAGCTATGTAACAACTGAACCATACATTCCCATCACATGTTTCAAATGCAGCATGAAATAACAAGTTTGCAGAGTCTCCCGAGGCATCATCAAACTTCACACTGTGTTAATAAAAGTGGCAAAGCTATTTTGGGCCTCCCTTACATCAGACCCGGATGTATTTTGACCTTTATTCCAGTGATCAGTGAGTAATCTTGCAACAGCACCCTGATGCAGACCGATGAATTCTGCTGCATTGTGCTCTGAAAGCAATCCAGTGAGAGCAAATTGACTAAAGACTACACAACGTTTTAACATTCTTGGCCAGGAAGAATCAATCTGCAGTGGTCCACGGAAAAAATGCTTAGCTGCACATTTCCAAGGTCCTGCATGTATCTTCATTCGTGCCTGTTAACCAAATGACAAAGCAAAGGGAACAGTGAATATGCTACATGCATTAGATGGGATGTTTGTCAGGCAAAGTTTCAGAAAAACCATGTGTTTGTTGTTTCTTTGACCTCAATTAAGGCATTTTTTTATATACCTCCAAGGGAATCCTGCAGGTGCTGCAGCATTTTATAAATGCTTTGTTCCAGCGGAGTCACACCGCATTAGATTGATTACACTTGGCGTGCACCGTTTGAGATTTGCATATTGTGACTGTGTGGGTGTTGTGTTTTTGCACGCTTTTATTAGTGTTGTAACACAGTTGGTTCACGATTTGATTCGCCATATGATACAGGGTTCATGATTAGATTCTCAATTTCATGCCCTCATGAGCGTATTGCCCAAAACTTTTAGTAGCATCTTGGAATTGTTATTCAATTTTATGCATCAAATATCTCAATAGTGTTTGGAAATACCAGACTTTTGCCTGATTTCTACAGCTGTCATATTTTAATACAAGAGTAATCAGAGATTTCTGATGTCCACCAATCCATGTCCAGATCACTTCCAAACTTCAGTGGAGTCTTCCATGGTGAAATATGTATCTGTGGTGCCAATTTGGTAAGAATCCGTGAAGTGGTTTAGACGTAATCCTTCAAAGCCTATATAAAGTGATCCAGAAGTCCGGATTCGGTGTCGCAGACTGAAAGGTCCCGCCTAAAAATCGGTCTGCCCTGCCTTCACTGTGCATGCATCATTAGCCGCGGTTCATGGATTAACACCTCATTTCTGCTTAAACCTGCACTCTAGTCATCATCTATCTCAGCGACAGATATCTGAAGCTTTTGTACAACAATCGTTTCCACATAAATTCAGCATTATTTCATCATAAAAGTCAGAGGAAGTGATCAGAGTGCTGCGGCTACATGAGCTACTAGCTGATGCATTCACTGCAGGTCGGTCATTTCAAAGCATCACTGATTATCAACCTCATTTCTGCTTCAAACTGACTTTAGAATGATTTAAGAGGTTTTACCTTGTCATCTGATGGTTAATAATCACATTAATCCATTTGATTGCTTGGGGTGAAGAGAGTTTGTCTTAGTCGAGTGGCTAAGCCCCGAAATGACGTATGCGCAGTGGAGGCAGGGTGGACTAATTTTTAGCGGGGACCGTTCAGTCTGCGACACTGGATTCCAGATCCAGATCACCTCCAAAATTTAATGGAGTCTTCCATGGTCTAATATTTATCTGTGGTGAAAATTTCATCACAATCCATTCAGTATTTTTGTCATAATCCTGCTTAAAGTCAGACAGACAGACAAATAAATAAGCACAGATGATTTTATTACATCCTTGGCGAATTCTAGTTAATCCTTTACGCTGATGACACAATCATCTACAGCTCTGCACACTCACCCGCTCAAGCCATCACTCATTTACAATCAGCTTTCGACATTATTCAAAATAATCTTCTTAATCTAAAACTTATCTTAAACTCAGACAAAACAAAAGTTATGTTGTTTTCAAACACCAAATCCAACCTTCAAATCCTGCCACAAATCACCACCTTGCAGGGAATTCAAATAGAATTTGTTAAACAATACAAATATCTTGGAATTTGGATTGACAATACACTTTCATTTGCACATCATATTAATCTGCTTGTAAATCGACTCAGAATCAGGTTGGGTTTCTTTTTTCGAATTCGGACTTGTCTGTCCTTTGAGGCCCGGAGAAGGCTTGTTGCCACCACTTTTATGCCAATATTGGACTATGGCGATGCATTGTACATGCACTCATCAGCTCAGAGTCTGAGAGCTCTTGATGCTGTCTATCATGGAGCTCTGAGGTTCATCACTGTCCTCAGAGCTCTTACACATCACTGTATTCTTTATGCTCGTGTTGGTTGGTCCTCCTTGGCGTTTCGCAGGCTTAGGCATCTATATTTAGTCATCTAGAAATGTTTACTTGGTCAGCTTCCTGGTTACTTAAGGATGTATACGAGTATTTCTCGGAAATGTATTGGTTCCTATCCACGTCATTCTGCCGACCGTTTTTTATTGTCAGTCCCAAAGGTCCGATCAGAACTGGGAAAGAAGGGCTTTCAGTTTGCTGCACCCTCTGCATGGAACCTTTTACAGAATGACTTAAAACTGAGGGAGCAGGTCTCCTTAGAATCTTTTAAAGGACTTTTAAATGACAGAGATGCTGCCACATTGACATGTAGTTGTTTTAACTGATTTTTTTTTTTTTTTTTGTAAAAATGTGTTGTTTTTGAACTTTTATACTGAAACTTTTCCATTGGCTGGTAATTTGTTTATTCTGTATGTGTGGTGGAATGCTGAAATTGACACGTAACCTTGCTGCCTGTCTTGGCCAGGACGCTCTTGTAAAAGAGATTTTTAATCTCAGTGAGACTCTTTTCCTGGTTAAATAAAGGTAAGAAGAAGAAGAATGTAATAACCATAAATTCTTGACAACTAAAAAAAAAAAAATAAAGCTCTTATATTTCATACCTTTAAAGTAACCACCTCATGGTTTATGTCTACTTAAGCTGTTAGGGTTAAAAATAGTCACTGAAACTTGACAGCATCACAAAAATGTGACAGATTTCGTAACAATATTCTGGAAAAAAAAAAAAAAAAAACTAGCAAAAAAAAAAAAAACATGAGACTGAACTACTACATTCTTATCCACAGCAGATTCAGTATGGCTCTACATATTTATTTGACCCAAGGTTTATGCTGGATGCGCTACCTCACTCATCTCCACATGCATGGGTGGTCTCCAACTGGGGACTACCTTTTTGGGGATGTGCTAACAGTTTGTGCCACAAAGACAAAGACATTTATATGTAGATACATAATATACATTTCTATGCGTTTAGGCATTTTGCAGTCATTTTGAGCAATCAGTAAGAACCACGAGTCAGTGTGGACCTTGATTTAGTACAGAACAGGGAGCTCACTGGGATAAAGAGTTGGACTACAAATAAGTAAACTTGGGTTTGATTCCCAGTGACTCCAGTTCTTAAATTTCAATTCCAATTCCACTTGTCAGATTTGATTTCTTTTTTTTTTTTTCAGTAAAGCCTGGGTCCCACTGAATAATGAAGGATGAATAATGAGCCACACAGCATGTTTTCTTTGCTACGAGAGGGTTTCTTCAACTATCGTGGGAGAATAGTGGCTCTGAGTGGCTCTTAGAGAACATGTATGAGACTATGCATTTTAAAGTTTAATTTTTGACTGCGACTGCACCTGATCAGCATGAAATCCCAAAGTGATTCCCTGATTCTGCATCTGTCATGGTGGAAAATTTGGAAGTAAAGTCTGAATATTAGGAGTTGTTTGTCATGGAAAAGCTGAAAATGCTATTTAAGACTGCAGTGGCTTGAATGTGATATAATTAAGTGAAATGAAAACCATATTGCTCCACTCCAAATCCGACATTTCCAAAATCTTCCATTCCAGTTCAGTGACCCCCCCCTTGCAGAATGATGCGCTCTAAGTGATAGTCATCCACATTGCAGAATTACACGGCCTACGGCAACAAAGGTAGCTCCATTTACTCCTTTGGCACTACGTTTTAGCTGCTGGCAAAGAACAAAACAAGACGTCTGCAGTTTCTTAAGGTGCGTCAGCCTTTCATGTACTAACAAAGTGGTGCCCGTAGAAATTTTCACATACAGAAGCCTGAATCCTTTATTAATATGATGTCAATCCAACATTCCAACATGCAAAAGATCGAGGGTTCACAAACGTTTCTGTGTTGCCGTAAATCATTAAGCTAACAGTTGCAGCTCTTTGACGATGCTAACCTATAGTGCTAACTGCTATGTTTTTTCCTAACAACCATGCATGTGAGTCTCTTTAAGGGGCAGCAACATGACAACAATCTACACCACGATACGAGATTCAAAACTGAAATCTGACATGATTTTGCCGTGCACATTTGTGCATCATGATGCAAATGGTCACATTTGTACAGTGAGGAAAATAAGCATTTGAACACCCCAAGTTCTCCCACTTAGAAATCATGGAGGGGTCTGAAAATTTTCATCTTAGGTGCATGTCCACTGTGAGAGACATAATCTAAAAAAAAAATCCAGAGATCACAATGTATGATTTTTTAATAATGTATTTGTATGTTACTGCTGCAAATAAGTATTTCAACACCTACCAATCAGCAAGAATTCTGTCTCTCACAGACCTGTTAATTTTTCTTTAAGAAGCCCTCTTATTCTGCACTCTTTACTTATATTAACTGCACCTGTTTGAACTTGTTACCTGTATAAAATACACCTGTTCACACACTCAGTCAATCACACTCCAACCTGTCCACCATAGCCAAGACCAAAGAGCTGTCTAAGGACACCAGGGACAAAACTGTAGACCTGGACAAGGCTGGGATGGACTACAGGACAACAGGCAAGCAGCTTGGTAGAAGACAACTGTTCTGATTATTTATTAGAAAGTGGAAGAAACACAAGATGACTGTCAATCTCCCTCGGTCTGGGATTCCATGCAAGATCTCACTCTGTGGGGTAAGGATGATTCTGAGAAAGCTCAGAACTACACAGGAGGACCTGGTCAATGACCTGAAGAGAGCTGGGACCACAGTCACAAAGATTACATTAGTAACACATGATGCTGTCATGGTTTAAAATCCTGCAGGGCAGCAAGGTCCCCCTGCTCAAGCCAGCACATGTCCAGGCCAGTTTGAAGTTCACCAGTGACCATCTGGATGAGCCAGAGGAGGCATGGGAGAAGGTCATGTGGTCAGATGAGACCAGAATAGAGATTTTTGGAATCAACTCCACTTACCATCTTTAGAGAATGAGAACAACCCCAAGAAAACCATCCCAACTATGAAGCATGGGGGTGGAAACATCATACTCAGGGGGTGCTCTTCTGCAAAGGGGAAAGGACAACTGCACCATATTGAAGGGAGGATGGATGAGGTCATGTATTGTGAGATTTTGGCAAACAACCTCCTTCCCTCAGTAAGAGCATTGAAGATGGGTCATGGCTGGGTCTTCCAGCATGACAATGACCCCAAAAACACAGCCAGGGCAACTAAGGAGGGGCTCCATAAGAAGCATTTCAAGGTCCTGGAGTGGCCTGGTCAGTCTCCAGACCTGAACTCAATAGAAAATCTTTGGAGGGAGCTGAAACTCCAAACCTGAAAGAGCTAGAGAAGATCTGTATGGAGGAGTGGACCAAAATCCCTGCTGCAGTGTGTGAAAACCTGGTGAAAAACTACAGGAAATGTTTGACCTCTGTAATTGCAAACAAAGGCTACTGTACCAAATATTAACATTGATTTTCACAGGTGTTCAAATACTTATTTGCAGCAGTAACATACAAATAAATTATTAAAAAAAATCATACATTGTGATTTCCGGATTTTTTTTTTTTTCTTTTTTTTTTTAGATTATGTCTCTCACAGTGGACATGCAGCTAAAATGAAAATTTCAGACCCTTCCATGATTTCTAAGTGGGAGAACTTGCAAAACCGCAGGGTGTTCAAATACTTATTTTCCTCACTGTATATTCATTGTGTCTCCATGTGTTTGTGAGTCTGGACAGCTGATCTCACTCATCTACATCAGTTTATCACATGTGAAAATACATGTATGTGTGCACACACATTTATTTAATTGCTCTGATATTTACCACAAAGTAAAATTTATGATTGATTTTTGTTTTCTTGTCACTATTGTGCCCCCACACTGTTTACTGTCTGTGTGCTGGCGTGCATCCCATTATTTGTTTGCATGCTTGTGCACGAGTGCGGCTCTGTGTGTGCTTGTGCGTGAATGTGTGTATATGTGTGTGTCTCTTGCACTTGTTCACATGTAGGGAAGTAACGTGATGGAGGACCAGGACCTCAGAGACATGGGGATCACTGATCCAGGACACAGGAAGAAAATCCTCCACGCGGCACGCAACCTTCCAAAGGTACAGAACTTCAGCACAGCGACTTGACAGCTGTGACGGCAATACATTAAAAAAAAAAAGGATAACAGGTTTTCTGGTTGTGCATTGGTACAGCTGGCATGTGCCACTCACTTGAACAGGTGAGCTATCAAAAATTCCAGTTTCAATGATGTGTGACCTGGTATATATTATTTTGAAGAAAAGGCATGCACAGTTATTCCCGTTTTGAAATAACTGAAGTGGAATACAATGCTCATTTTTATTTTAGTGCTGAAACAGTCCATCGGTCAACAACAAATTAATTGCCAGTTACTTTATTTAGTAGTAAAACCTGCCGGATTTTAACAGGTTCCAGGTTATAAACTTCGAGGATTTGTTGTTTTTCTCTGATTTCCATCACAGACTTGTAGACTGTCTGACAAATTAACTCACTTACGATTAACTTAACTTACAATTTGGGAAGTTGTAATGATCATTTTCTCAATTACTTGATATTTTATCAATGAAACAATTAATTGGTAACATTTTACAATAAGGGTCCATTAATTAACATGACCTAAAACAGTAATAAATATTAACCAATAATTAATTAAGAGGGAACTGTGTTTATTCATCATTCATTGATGTTCTGTATGTTTATAAATTTTTAAATGTATAACTTAATAGATCTTTTAAAATTAAGAGGTTATAAATGATTGCTAAAAACAATGTATTCTTAATTCTTAAAGGGGAGGTGATGGTCTAGTGGTTAAGGTGTTGGGCTTTATTAAACTGTATAATTAAAGGCCTTGGGGATTAATTAATAGGGGATTAAAGGCCTTGCCCCGCTTGGGCAGGGCCTTTAATCCCCTATTGCTCCCAGTGTGTAGTGAGCGCCTTGTATGGCAGCACCCTGACATCAGGGTGAATGTGAGGTTTATTCATCATTTATTGATATTCTGTAAGTTTATAAATTATTAAATGTATACATTAATACATCTTTTAAAGTTAACAGTTTAGAAATGATTGCTAAACACAATTAGTTCTTAATTCACCATTAGCTGATACATATTACTACATTAATTAATGTACCTTTATTGTAAAGTGTTACAATAATAATAATTATAATAATAATTTTTAAAGTTTATTGTAGACCAGTTGGGCCCATACATTGACAGAGTATAGTCTTCATATGTCTTCTTTTTAGAAGCACAGACGTTGTATTTTGCACATCCTTTCCAGTCATAGCTACAGGGTTTCACATAGACAGACATTGTTAAAAATAAAAACATAGGGAATCTAGGCTTGAGCCCATGTCTTTTTTTTAACAGTGGCTTTTCCTGTGGCACTCCGCTGGTGGAGCGACCAGCTCTGACTGCAGAAGCAGCTGTTGTATGACATCTTTCACAGTCACATAGTCACAGAGGACTGGAACATAGATGCTGTATATTCTGTGTATTTAGTTGATTGTTGTTCAAACTCATCACCTACATATTTGTACTGCAGGTTAAAGCAATGGGCTGTGACGGCAGCACCTCTCTCGCCTCCTGGTTGGACGGCCTCGGCCTTCATGAATATCTGCTCAACTTTCTGACAAGTGGCTACCGTACGCTTGACTGTGTTAAAAACCTGTGGGAACTGGAGATAATTAACGTAAGAAGCTTTTCCTTACTGTGTTTGGACGCCAGTGTTGATGTGATGTGAACATATGGTGTTCTTTCTCACACGATGGCCACATTGACTATGTGGCCAGGTTGATTTACGGTTTTCAATTTGGAGTGAAGTGGCAGATAAGTTCTTGGTGATAGATGCATTAAAACATGAGTATATAATTAACTGCTAAGATATAAAATCAGGATCAATTTGGTGATTGATGGTAGTGTACTGGGTGTACTGTATTTTCTGGTATTCACATCTGTCCAAATATGCACCATGGATAGGAAAAAACATACATTTCCCAGGACTAAAAGCTATATTTAGTTTTGATACACATCATGCAACAAGAAGCAAAATTAATTTAGTCAGTACATTATTTATTTAGAAAGCAAACTCAGCATTATTGGGCAGAAGTGAACAAGCTAGTAAGTCCCTTTGGCTGCTCCCTTGTTTGCACTTGGGGTCGCCACAGCAAATCCAAGGTGGATCTGCATGTTGAATTGGCACAAGTTTTACGCCGGATGCCCTTCCTGATGCAACTCCACATTACATGGAGAAATGTGGCAGGGGTGGGATTTGAACCCGGAACCTTCTGAACTGAAACCAAGCGCATTAACCACTTGGCCACCACCCCTGCAGAAGTGAACAAGCTAATTAATGTTATTATACAAAGCACAAATCTCAAATAAACTGTTCCTTGTAGCCACTGAACAGATGATCCTAGGCTATATAAATCTGCAGTGTAATTAAACATTTGAAAAATTGCTGCACTATTTACTTATAACACCAACACTGCCTTAGCAAGCACAAGCTCTTACAGTTAATTAGGCATAAAACTTAAGTAAACTGCTTCTTGTGGCCACTGTACAGATGACCATAGGTGAAGTAAACGTGCAATGGAATTAAATGTTTGAAAACTTAGTGCACTATTTATTTCTAAGGCCAAACTGCATTAGCAAGCAGAAGCTAAGGAGCTAATAAATGTTATTGTATGAGGTATAAAACTTGAGTAAACTGCTTTTTTGGCCACTGAAGAGACAATCATATGTGAGGTAATGTGCAATTACCTCACAGCGCACTTTTATGACACAGTCACTGTATTCAAAGATTGCCAATTCACTGTATGTACAGGACATACAGGAGAATCAAGATTTTGTTTCTCTCTCACCTTAGTAATAAAATAATAAAATAGCAGTATAAAGATAAATAGACACTCTTGGGGAATATAAATCAAACTTATATACAATAATGGCAGTAGTGCAAATACAATAACAGTACTAGAAAGTGAGGAGGGGCAAAAAAGCAGGTTGTGAGATGACACTACATAGACAGTTGTGTAAATGTCAGTAGTGCAAAGGACCAACAGCAGCAAATGGTTGCAAATGATTGCAGTAAAACACAAAGACGGGTCACAGCAGATGTAATATGACCAGTTGTGAGTGAACTGAATCTTAAATTGTGAGTAAACTGAATCTGTTAGAAAGCATAAATATAAATGAATTAGCTAAAAACGTGTTTTGACAACAGAATTTATCTGTTGATCGAACCTCAAACAGCTGTCAAATATCACTCCCAAATTCTTGACAGCTGGTTTTACATAATTAGCCAGGGCACCAAAATTTGCTGTTACCACATTTGGTATGCCAGAGCGCTCAAACACCATGATCTCTGTTTTACCATCATTGAGGTAAAGGAAGTTTTGGGACAACCACTGCTTTACATCGCGAATACAATCAAATAGTGATGAGAAAGCATCACTCCCATTAGTCCTCAAAGGCAGATAGATTTGCAGATCATCTGCATAACAATGAAAGGACAGGTTGTGCTGGGTTATAATTGACCCCAATGTCAGAATGTACAAAGAAAATAGAATAGGCCCAAGAACAGAACCCTGCGGCACTCCACAACACAGAGGAGCAGTTGATGAGGAGAGGTCCCCACTCATAACAGAAAAGCTACTTTCCGCCAAAAATGATCTAAATATCTAATAATGATAACAATCACTGCTTGCATCCCTACATGTGGATTTGATTTGACTGTTTGCTGCTGGTTGTGACTGTAAAATATCTCAGCCAGAGTCCATAATGAAGATCAAGAGTGAAGATTGTTATCAGTATGTATTTCTACAAATGTCTTAAAATTACACTTATTTTTCAATTGAACCCGTTAAAGAGCACATGGTGTTGTTGAAAGCTTCTTATGCTGCACTGTCCATGGTGCTGATTAGACATGAAACACGTTACCATGGTTTGAAGTATTTAAATCACTGTCAACCATGTTTAATATTCCCTAATAATAATAAATATAACGCAATGCTAAAATACCCTTGGCCGTATGAGTACTGTCTTCTTTATAATTTGTAGTTGTGCAAAGTATATATATATATATATATATATATATATATATATATATATATATATATATATATATATATGGTAAACTGTACATAAACAGTATTTATGTACAATTTGTACATGTTCAATCAAGCCCCTCTATTTTGTCACATGATAATTTCACAAGGACCACAATGGAAAGAAGCATTTATGCTTTATTGTGTTATCCGTGTATCATTGATTCATTCACGTCTGTATGTTTATGTAGATATTGCAATGTAAAATCAATCAATCAGAAACAATATTTTATTTACATTTTAAAGGTGTCTGCAGGTGGCGTGTGTGTGTGTGTGTGTGTGTGTGTGTGTGTGTGTGTGTGTGTGTGTGTGTGTGTGTGTGTGTGTGTGTGTGTGTGTGTGTGGTGTGTGTGTGTGTGTGTGTGTGTGTGTGTGTGTGTGTGTGTGTGTGTGTGTGCATACAATCTGCGCATACATGAGCTTTTGACAAGAGTGGAAGTTAGCTTTGACCATGTGTGATGCACGTGCACACCCATGTCCATGAGATGTGTTGTAAATCATTCCGGAGGTGTTCAGGTTACAAAAACAGCGTTTTCAGTTTTAGTTCTGTAGATTTTACATAATATATGAGAAAGTGGTACATTTACACACAAATGAAGCAGAATTAGCAGCTAGCTAGACCAGCCAGTGATGTTACCATGCTAACATCTGCAAAATGTCTTGTAAATCACTCCAGAGGAGTTATCAGGTTACAAAAACAGCATTTTCAGTTTTAGAAGTGTATATTTGTTGGTAGCTTTTACATAATATATGAGAAAGTTGTTATATTTACACACAAATGAAGTGGAATTAAATTAGCAGCTAGCTAGACCAGCCAGTGTTGTCACCATGCTAACATCTGTAAAATGTCTTGTAAATCACTCTAGAGGAGTTATCAGGTTACAAAAACAGTATTTTCGTTTTAGAAGTGTTTATTTCTCAATAGCTTTTACATAATACTCGTATATGCAGGCTTGGGGAGTAACGGAATACATGTAACGGCGTTACGTAATTAGGATACAAAAAAAGGTAACTGTATTTCGCTACAGTTACAGAAAAAAGATGTATTCAGATTACAGGTATATTTAGTAAAAATGGGAATTAGTTCGCAGGATTACAATTTTAATGCATTTTATGATATTATCCAGGGTTCTAGCTAGTGGAAACTTGCGTTACGGCCCGTTACGCTATAATTTTGGACCGTTATGCTTATTTTCAATACAGCGTCTGTTTCTGCAGCGCAACTCCAGTTTGAAGCGGGAATCGAAGTAATGCTTCAATTCAATGGCTCGTGACTCTTTGATTCGCTGCTCTTCAGAAGCGGTAAGTCCACTTCTTAACCCCTCGGAAAGCCATTAAAATATCATGAGTCACTTTTGTGTGGATTAAACTCACTAACTGGGACTCTGGTCTTGTTGCAGTCGAGAAATGAGAATCATCCTCCGTTTTGTCACAGCTTCAAACGCTGCACGGCTCTCTGAATTAATAACGCTCGGAATTAATAACTTCAAAACGAATCACCGCTTTAAATAAAATGACACCTCTTACAAACGTTGCAATACAGACAATAAACTACAATCGACTAAAACGTTTTTTTCCTCCCAAAATGAGACATCCTGCATTCTTTATAAACCTGACCTGCAGCACATCTGCAAGAGCTCAGCTCATAGGTATGGAAAGACATTCATGCCAAAAATAATGTCTGAAAGGAAATGCTTTTGACAAAAACTAACAGATTTTATTTCTGTTTATGTCCAGAGATCAAGGATCCACCATGTAGAGTTTATTATGTCCAGAGTTTAAGGATCAAGTAACCAATTTCATATTTATTTACTTTAAGACTCAATAAAATGTTGTTCAGGTTCAATTTAATCAGCTTATAAAGCGCCAAATTACAACAAAAGCTGTCTCAGTAAAAAAATAAAAATAAACATAATTCAAATACCTAATTAAAAACAGAAGTAAAATAATAAAACATAAAATAAAAACTACTCATAAGAAAGAGAATAAAAATAGTTTTTAAGTCTTGACTTAAAAATGTCCACGGACTCCAATTGCCTCACTGAGGGCCATGTACTGGCTAACCCAGAATGAGACTGTCCACTCAACAAACTTCCCCAGCCTTCTGGACATGAGAATGGCCAATTTTTACCTTGAATTTTCAAAAGCTTCCCCCCTTCCGCACCATCAAAGCATATGTATATTAGCATATTTGATATTGGAGTAATCCAGAAGTAATTGAAAGTAATCAAATTACATTACTTTAATATTATGGTACTTGGATTAGGTTACTGACTACATTTTTCAACAGGTAACTAGTAACTGTATCGGAATACATTTTTAAAGTAACCCTCCCAACCCTGAATATATGACAAAGAGGTTATAGTTACACACAAACAAAATGGAGTTTGCAGCTAGCAAGACCCCCCACCACTGAAAAAAAAAAATCATAGTATAAAAATAGGAAAAAGAATGACTTTTTAACCTCTTAAAATGGGTCAAGGTTAGCCATCTGTGAACTTGTCCAAGGTCTCTGTTCCAAGAATTTTCCCTTTGAATTTGAAGACTCTGGCAGTAATAGGACAAGATCTATGTTGAGCACAGATGAACGAACAGACAGACAGACAGACAGCATCCTTTTTGGAATATTAGCCTATAATTTTTTTTTTTTTTCAGACTGGTAAAATTTATGGATGCTGTCTGTTATGTATTTCTTATCTTACTTACAAAGTTAACCAAAATACCATTAACAGGAGCAATGAAATGCATGACATATGTTAAGCTGGTGTATAGTTTTATAAGCTGGTGTATAGTTTTATATTAAAGATAGTAATATCCATCCATCCATTTTCTTCCGCTTTATCCAGAGTCAGGTCGTGGGGGCTGCAGCTCAAGCAAAGCTGCCCAGACCTCCCGATCCACACACACCTCCCCCAGCTCCTTCAGGGGAACCCCAAGGCGTTCCCAAGCCAGCTGAGAGACGTAGTCCCTCCAGCGTGTCCTGGGTCTTCCCCGGGGCCTCCTCCCGATGGGACATGCCCGGAACACCTCTCCAGCGAGGCGTCCAGGGGACATCCGGAAAAGATGTCCGAGCCACCTCAATTGGCTCCTTTCGACATGGAGGAGCAGCGGCTCGACTCCGAGCTCCTCCCGAGTGACCGAGCTCCTCACCCTATCTCTAAGGGAGCGCCCAGCCACCCTGCGGAGGAAACTCATCTCGGCTGCTTGTACTCGCGATCGCATCCTTTCGGTCATGAGCCAAATCTCATGACCATAGGTGAGGATCGGAACGTAGATCTATCGGTAAATTGAGAGGACCTTCAGCGTGCACTGGGGCAGTTTGCAGCCGAGTGTGAAGCATCCGGGATGAAAATCAGCACCTCCAAATCCGAGGCCATGGTTCTCGACCAGAAAAAGTTGCTTTGCCCTCTTCAGGTCGGTGGAGTGTCCTTGCCTCAAGTGGAGGAGTTTAAGTATCTCGGGGTCGTGTTCACGAGTGAGGGATGGATGAAACGTGAGATCAACAGACGGATCGGTGCAGCATCTGCAGTGATGCGGTCGCTGTATCGGACCGTCGTGGTGAAAAGAGAGCTAAGATAATAATAATGTCTGGAAATTATTGCAACAGTAAAGATGATATATGGTGTACAGTTGTGTAAAAAGATTGCTGCATTACAATTGATATGTGGCATATTGATCCTGATTTTTAAGAAAAAAAAATACTTCCCCTAACCTCCTCCAACACACCAATAAGAAATGGTTGCAATCAAACTAAATTCAAGATGGCATCCATAGTGGCCATGATGGTTAACTGACTATGACCATTTCCCAAAGAAGCCTTTCTCCAACAATACACCAGACAATCAATCAGACAAGGTATTCTTTAGTTAATGTGCAGAAACAAAAATCAAGCTGGCACCTGTGGTAGCCAATATTGGATGATCAACCAATGACATTTTCAAAGGGAAACTTCCTCCAGCCTCCCCCAGTCCACCACCAAGAAATGGTTTCAGTCTAATGATGTGTTCTTCAGTTACTGAGCAGAAATTAAAGTTAAGATAGATACATAGTGGATGGTGGCCATTTTTGAAAGGAATTTTCCCCTAGCCTCTCCCAGTACACCACCAAGAAATGGTTTCAATCAAACAAGGTATTCTTTAGTTATTGCACAGAAACAAAAATCAAGCTGGCACCTGTGGTGGCTATATTGGATGATCAACCAATGCCATTTTCAAAGGGAAACTTGCTCCAGCCTTCCCTAGTCCACCAACAAGAAATGGTTTCAGTCTAATGATGTGTTCTTCAGTTACTGCACAAAACTTTAAGTTATGATGGCATCCATAGTGGATGGTAGCCATTTTTTAAAGGAACTTTCCCCTAGCCTCCCCCAGTACACCATCAAGAAATGGTTTCAATCAGACAAGGTATTCTTTAGTTATTGCACAGAAACAAAAATCAAGCTGGCACCCATGGTGGCCATATTGGTTGATCAGCCCACGCCATTTTCAAAGGGAAACTTCCTCCAGCCTCCCCCAGTACACCACCAAGAAATGGTTTCAGTCTAATGATGTGTCCTTCAGTTACTGCGCCAAAATTAAAGTTATGATGGCATCCATAGTGGATGGTAGCCATTTTTTAAAGGAACTTTCCCCTAGCCTCCCCCAGTACACCACCAAGAAATGGTTTCAGTCTAATGATGTGTTCTTCTGTTACTGCGCAAAAATTAAAGTTAAGATGGCATCTATATTGGATGGTAACCATTTTTGAAAGGAACTTTCCCCTAGCCTCCCCCAGTACACCACCAAGAAATGGTTTCAATCAGACAAGGTATTCTTTAGTTATTGCACAGAAATAAAAATCAAGCTGGCACCCATGGTGGCCATATTGGATGATCAACCAACGCCATTTTCAAAGGGAAACATCCTCCAGCCTCCCCCAGTCCACCACCAAGAAATGGTTTCAGTCTAATGATGTGTTCTTCTGTTACTGCACAAAAATGAAAGTTATGATGGCATCCATAGTGGATGGTGGCCATTTTTTAAAGGAACTTTCCCCTAGCCTCCCCCAGTACACCACCAAGAAATGGTTTCAATCAGACAAGGTATTCTTTAGTTAATGTGCAGAAACAAAAATCTAGCTGGCACCTGTGGTGGCCATATTGGATGATCAACCAATGCCATTTTCAAAGGGAAACTTCCTCCAGCCTCCCCTAGTCCACCACCAAGAAATGTTTTCAGCCTAATGATGTGTTCTTCTGTTACTGCACAAAAATGAAAGTTATGATGGCATCCATAGTGGATGGTGGCCATTTTTTAAAGGAACTTTCCCCTAGCCTCCCCCAGTACACCACCAAGAAATGGTTTCAATCAGACAAGGTATTCTTTAGTTATTGCACAGAAATAAAAATCAAGCTGGCACCCATGGTTGCCATATTGGATGACCAGCCACCCCCATTTTTGAAGGGAAACTTGCTCTAGCCTCCCCCAGTCCACCACCAAGAAATGGTTTCAGTCTAATGACATGTTCAGTTATTACACAGAAATTAAAGTTAAGATGGCGTCCATAGTGGACATGTGCATAATGGATGGTGGCCATTTTTTTGAAGGAACCTTCCTCTAGCCTCCCCCAGTACACCTTCAAGAAATCGTTTCAATCAGACAAGGTATTGTGGATGGATGGATGCCTGGATAGAAGGGGTGAAAACATAATGTCTACCCACTTCATTGAGTGGAATCAATTAAAAAAAAAAAAATCCCTTTTTTAAAAACTATGCACAGAGTACCAACCTACAATATGCAGTGTGAGCGGAGGTTCACATTTAGCCACTGTTTTGTTTTAAGGTGTCTCAAATGACCACATTTCCCCACCACAAAACATGTTACTGTTAACCAGCTGGGTAGAACGGCTCCAATCACTCCTAATGTCAGGCGCCACCATGATTATGTAGTTTGTTGTGGTTCCGTAGGTGTTTATGTTGCCGATAACACATGGCCATTCAGCTGTCTTTCCATCTGAACGTGATAAAAACCAAAGATAGTGGGTAAGAAAATGACCAATGCCAGCGAAAGCAGCGAGAAAGCAGCCGCCGCACACACACACACACACACACACACACACACACACACACACTGAGAGCATGGCGTATGACGGATGGCGTCCAACAGACTGCGATGCACAAAGATGGGTGCAAGAACGGGCCACATTATGCTCAGTGTGCACAGAAGCAGAACTGCCTCCGAGCGTCTTGGCACAACTTGCTTTGCCCATTACATTTTTTTTCCACCCTCTTTCTTGTCTTCGGCGCTTTACAGCAAATAGCGTCAGCCGTCGACGTGATCCACAAGCTGGCTTTCATTCCCGTATATCCTCAGGACTCTTTATTCTTTTTTAAAATTTGTCTCACTTACACCTCACGTGTGCTGGTCTCTCTGGGACTCTTCACACCAGAATAATGAAAACAGCAGCAGAAAGCTGAGAGTCCGGGTCGATCGCTTCTCTGCCTCCAATTGTAGCCGAATAAATAATTGAAGCCTTCAGATGAACAACCACACCAACCTGTTACGGAATATTTTGTACCAGCAAGATAATTGCAAATGTAACATTAATCACTCAGAGTCTTTTTTTTTCATCTTCTTTTTTTTTTTTCCTGGATGAGCATGAATGTTAATAGTCAATTATGCAAATAGGCTGTATTAAGATAATTGGAATTGGCTACAAAAAAATTAACCTGTGGTTTGTCCTCTGAGGTTCTGAACCACTCACGCTGAAATTAACATTTGTAAACGATGTAATGAGACACAGATACTGTTAGAGACGCTTAATACAAAAACAAAAAAAGAGCGAAAAGTCTGTTCCACGGCGATAAAAATCATCAGGTTCTTGTCTGCTGTCCGGGCCTTCTGTCCTAAAATGGGTTGTGAATTATAGAGTGTCCCGGGATGGAGACAGTGCTGTACTTTAAGCTTACAGCAAAACAGATTGAGGCTGAATTATTGACGAGGAGCCATTTCTGTTTGTCTGTGGACAGCTGCCAGTGAGGGGTGCACGCCACCGCCGCTGTGTCAGAACGTTTTGGATGGATGGTGCAGATAAATGACTCTGGATGAGATACTGGTGTGACAGTCTGTTTCATATTGTACCCTGACATCGTCCTGCAGGTTATTAAGGTCGGTCCCCTGGGTCACAGGAAGAGGATCATTGCCTCTCTAGCAGAGCGACCCTACGAGGAGGCGCCATCTAAGTCCAGCCGTCTCTCCCCAATTATGGTAAGATGTAGGAACTGACGCACCGTTATTTATCACGTTCTTCATTAGCTTGCTCATTAGGTGGCACTGATTTGGGGAGCTCACCCTCAGAATCGACAAAAGGCATCACGTCCCGTCACGCTGGTTTGCAGTGACAGTTGGCACGACGTAGCACCACACAGCTTTTAGCGCTGTTTATGCTACTATCGATTCACTGAAGTGCAGAACTATTCTAATTGGATTGATCCTGAACTGGAACTATGTTGTTGCTGAAGCTTATAGATGATACTTTGTCTGGACAATTCTGGAATCCACATAATAGTCAGATTCACTATGTTCAGCTACTAGATTTCCTTGGAATTTCTGCACATTTGCAAATATATACAAATCCAAGATGGCCACCAATACATGTGTGTTTGTTCACATTTATTTTTGTAATTATCACCATTGGATTCCTTGGCCCTGAAAATGTGTATTTAGCCATTGGAATCAAGGTCATCTAGGAGTGTATATATATATATATATATATATATATATATATATATACATATATAGTTTAACCAATCCACAAAATTCCAACAAAATGACATATTGAATCTGAGTGTGTACCACATTTGGTCTGAATCGGGTTGGAAAATAAAATTTTGTTGACCTTGAACTTTTCCAATATTAATTCTGTAAAGGGCAGTTTTGGGGCTACCCTTCATTAACATATCAACTTTGGCAGAAATTGGTAAAAGGAAAATCTTTCATCCCAATGATGGCTAACAGTTTGGACCTAACCTCTCCCAAGGCCAGTAGCCAACTCTTCCATGGTTGCATTTCTCACCCAGTATCTTAGTGCACAGTGATTAATTTAAAATTACCCCCCAAAATGTATTTTGTCCCACTGGATCCAGTTCCAATCCAATTTTATGTGGCTCAAATCCAAAATATTTATAAATATTATTATTATAGGTCTGCCAGGTTTTGCTTCTACAAAGATCCACTTAATATTTTCAGATTAGATATAATTAAATTCTAATATAGCCTCTGAGAAGAAGAAAAGCCTGTCTCCCAAACTTCCAATAAATTCTTGGATCTGCTTGTTGAACTCGATTCAGTCTGGAGTTAATTTCCTTCCTCCTTGGCCCATGTTCCACTCCTCCACAGTATTTCATGGAATTCAACCTGGTAGTTTTTGTGTAATCCTGCTGAGTGTCAAACAAACTAACCAACTAATTAGAGGATCCAGATAAAACCTTAGATGCAGTGGAACAAAAAGAACTTTTTGTGCTGATTCAAACATAGTATGTTAACAAGTAGGGTTAGAACAGGGGTCAGTACCCCCAGAGATCACCTGTCTGGCATGTTTTCCATGTCGACCTGCTATAGTTCCAGCTGATTCATCAACGTCTGGTGTTTCCTAGTTCTTGACTGGCTGAGGACACCTAACTAAATACAGTCTCTCGTTGCTGATATTTGACACCCAATTGTGTACTTTGTTGGGTGCAAACAACCAATCGGGGCTTGAAAACGTGTGTAATCTGGAAGATTTTGAACGTCTGAATCTTGATGCCAGAGAAGTGAAGAATCTGGCGTAGTTGGTGCTGATTGGCTGTAATGTTGTTGAAAAGTAAGTGCTAGTGGACAATCTGATGTGATATGCATTAACTGGGACAATCCTGATTAGTTTATTCTTGCATAGTGAGTTTCTCCTGCATTTCTTCCAGCAGACCCTCTGTCCTGCTCCTCCTCTACAACAAGTACACCAGGGAGCACATATCACACTGTTCCACAGCCATTTCAACAGAAACATTAGCTGTTTGGGCAGAGTGAAGTGCAGCAGATGACTGAAACAATCCTTCAAATGGCGATACAAGCATCAAATTTGTCACTGTTGGTTATCCCAAGGTCAAAGAGGAAGCATAGAGGTGACCGATCTTTTTCAGTCGTTGCCCCAAAACTGTGGAATGATCTTCCTTTGCACATTAGGCAGGCTGATTCTCTCTCTGCTTTTAAATCTTCTCTTAAAACACATTTCTTCTCTTTGGCTTTTAATGCAGTTTGACACGTTGGTTTTTTAGTGTTTCTGGTTTTAACTGTGGTTTGTTTATTTATTTATTTTTATTTTAACTTGCCTGTTCTTGTTGTGTACAGCGCTTTGGTTGTTGGTATTCATTTTAAAGTGCTTTATAAATAAATTGAGATTGAGATTGAGAAATTCAGCACAAATACTCCTTCGACATTCCTCTTTTGAAAAAAAAAAAGGAAAAACAAAAACGATTGGCCACTTGAATTTTCAGTAGGCAGTCAGGTAGGGGGTCAATTGAAGAATTATTGGTTGAGCTAATAGGATTAATAAATGGAATAGTTTTGACTGTATTGAATGTTTGGTCTCCAAAATAAAGGTCAAACAAGGTCAACGTCCATTGGATTATATGACATGTGACATATGTTACCCCGTAACAGCATGACACATCGTCCAACTATTCCTTTTTAAAACCTTATTAACTCAACTAATAATTGCATCTTTTTTTCTTTTTTTTTTTACCAAAATTGAAGCAACTTTATCTTTTGACCCCTGTACAAACTGAAACTGACCTTTGTCACCATTCTTGCTGTTTTTCCCTCATAACTCCGTAACATTTAGTCACAGATTGTCCAAACTATACTTTTTTTGGAATCTTTATGATCAGGCAAATAATGTGGTGTAGTTTTCAATATGACTGGAGCATCTTTTAATTTTGACCCCTGTGTAATTTTTCAATTGACCCCTAACTGACCACCAATTGAAAATTCAGGTGGCCAATCCTCTTTTTTCCAGAGAGGATTGTTGCGTGCTTGTTGCTTGTAATGATGCTTGTATCACCATTTGCAGGATCCCTCTGTAAATATTCTCATATCTGTTGCACCAGTGGGTAGAAGTAGCATTTTGCACAGTCGTGTGCAGAGAATCGCAAGAGTCTGGTACAGTCTGATGTAACAGGATTTCTGCCTACTTTTTGGACAATTAGGCCAGATTTCCTCAGTTATGACATTGGGACAAGAATCATGGCCATAAATTGGCTGGTAGACCAGCTTTAATTAATTAGCAGTGGGTGGAGGAGGGAGAGTTGGAAGACATGTGGCAGGTGACTTCTTAAAGCAGGGTTGTTGACTCCTAGGGTAGAACCTCCTATCATAGGAATGTAGACTGTTGTTCTGCAAACTACCTAGTAGTAGGCAGAGCACCTACCCTGGTCTAGGACCTAAAAGCGGTTCAGTAACTGTAGTTCAAGAACTAAAATAGTCTCTATGTGATGCTGGTAAACTGGTAGGTTAAAGGTTTGGTTTAGTTGCGACTTTGCTAGTGGTCTAAGATATGTTCACTATGGCTGGAATGTCACTGAAATAAACTCACAGGTTTTGCACGCAGCGTTTTGCTATGCAGTACTGGATTTCTGAGGATATTGTTGATTAACCCTCAAGCGACTGAGTGGGGTCATTTATTTTTGTGCACCATTTTTCTAATTATAATTGGAAAAAAGTTTCCTACCATGAATTTGTCAATCTATTTGTCCTGCATTTGTTCATAGAATTTTGCAAGGATCGGCCGATCTGTGTGGCAAGTATAATCCAAACTTGTGTGGGATCACTTATGACCCCCCGGGAAGATCTATGAGATTTTCATCATTATAGCTTCAGATGGTTTTGTAATTTGCCAACTGTAATCATTATATTTTACTGTTTTGCAAAGAAACATGGCCAGCATAGCAAGATTTACAACTGCACAAGCACTGAGACTGATTCTTGATGCCCAGAGTGAGGATGAAAATAGCTCATGATTGTCACCGAGGATGACTGATGGATTCACTGAGATTTGTGTTAAAGGATTGTCATATATGCTCGTCACCAGTTCTTCTATATTTGATGCTATAATTATCCGACCATATTAGTCACTAAAATTGCTCGGTTAAAAGACAGGCGGTGGTTTTTCTTAACAAACAGTAATTAAAATAGATGGATATCAAACAACTTTGCACGACGAGTTAGAGTCCCCTGCTGATATCATTTTGTGAGCGAATGAATTCATTTCTTTCAGCAGTGGATGTCTAATTTTGGAATGAGATTCTTCAATGTCATTACATTCACAATAGTAAAATGCTCAAGGCTGATTTCCCAGGAAGATTAAACCGGGCTAAAACACATTTTCCCGGCTCTTTTCTGAAGGATTAAGCTTGGATAAAGATCAGCCCATTTCCACAGCTCTCTTCAAGCCTTCCTGTTTGCATTTCCCACATTTAAATTGCAGTTCCACGACCTCCTGTCCCAGTCTACGTCCCCCCTGGGTCAGACGGACCCTTACACCAGCCGGTCCATGGACATGCTCTTACCCCTGACTGAGCTGGAGCGCAGGACTCGCCGAGGACTCGACCAGAACTGTAACACATCGCTGCGCTCATTTAGTGAGCGGCCACGCTCTGTTGTGAGTTTCACCTCCTTTTACTTTCCATCTTCACTTGCTGCCCAGTTTTATGTTTCTTCACTGAAAAAAGCAATATATGAATAAATGCTGCGCTTGTGTTTTTTTTTTAAATGCATGACATCACTTCCTGTTAGCAACGATAGTCTTGGTGAATGTTTTTGAAACACTGCAGACTTAATGTAATGCAGCAGACTCGCAGATTTTGATTATTGAACAAACCTCGGTTGTTTGGATTGCCTGGACAAAGATCACAAATATGTACATTAAAGACAGACACAAAACACAAACTAAAGTGGAATTTTGTGACGTATAATATAGATAAATTATTAGGATTCCTGGCAAGTAGGTTTACATTGCTAGTGAACGCGCTAAGATTAGCCTCTGCTTATCAATGGTTTATTTGTATACTGGGCCTCTAAATATCTTTATTTTGTCGATCGAGTGAGTGGTGCATGTGAGTGGTGTTTATCAGTGGTCTGTCTATGTGGTGGTATTTAACACATCATTAATTTTTCCAGAAAGTGAGCTAAACCTAGCCTATGCTTAAAGTGGTATATTTATATATCAAGCTTGGAAACATCCTTATTATTACACTAAGTGAGCTAAGCCTAGCCTATGCTTATCAACAGTCTAATTGTATATCAGGTCTCTAACCAGCTTTAGGGTTTACAGTGAGTCAGCTAAGCCTAGCCTGTGTTTACCAGTGGTATATTTATATATCAAGCTTGGAAACATCTTTATTATTACACTAAGTGAGCTAAGCCTAGCGATGTTTACCAAAGGTCTAATTGTTTATCATATACCTATAAATGATATGCCAATATGATTGAATAAAACACTAAAGAATAAATAGCAATACACCCTTTTTGCGGACGGTAGTATTTTTCATACCACTCGAGTAATCAGCCAATCCGGACAGCGGAGCGGCGCTACGATGAAGAGGTGTGGTCAGAGGAACTGTGAAATACTGGTGAGTCACTATTAACAATTTCTTACGTGTCCAACCTCGTAGGTTGATCATTAAAATTAAATTTGTTAGTTCTAAAAGCCATCATGATTAGCCTTGGGGTTCCCCCGAAGGAGCTGGGGGAGGTGTGTGTGGATAGGGAGGTCTGGGCGACTTTGCTTGAGCTGCTGCCCCCGCGACCCGACTCCGGATAAAGCGGAAGAAAATGGATGGATGGATGGATGATAAAATCGTTATCAAGTTGTTTTACCAATGAATATGGCTTTTTACACCCTTCAGAAAGCCATACAACCTTGCCTATGCTTACCAGTTGTATATTTATATATCAGGTTTGGAAACATCTTTATTATTACACTAAGTGAGCTAAGCCTAGCCTATGCTTACCAGTGGTATATTTGTGCATTGTTCAACGCTTCTCAAGAAAAGAAAATTTTTTTGAAAAGGGCAAAATACACTGAAATGCATTTGCTTCTGAGCATTTTCATACACAACCAAGATTGGATCCACCACTACTAAAGTCCAAACTAGTACGAAAGATTAAGCCTAAGCTCCATCTTTAGTTTCAATTAATCTCTCGAGCCAGTGTGCGTTATAAAATGATGCCCAATTGCAGCAGTTATGATCATATAAATTTGAATGTTTAGAGTTTGGAGCCGGTGTTAGTAAAGAAATGAGGTCACACTGAACCGGTCTGTGGCTCGTCATGGCAGAGGTGTGCACTCTCCAAACGTGTTTTACTTATGTAATGCATCTTTGACAGAACAAACCACGAACAGCTCCGTGATCCAAAGCTAACCTTTACTAAAGGTCAAATTACTGCAAACTGTCAAACCTGATTGGCTGATTCTTAGAGGCCAAAGACAAATTAGAACAGAGCATCTTTGAAGGAAGACAAGAAGTATTTGTTTAGCAGACCAAAAAGCAGGTGATTAAAAATGATAATTTAACTATTTTTTGGCTTACATCAGTTATACTGGAGTTCGATCTGCCAGATGACAAATAAGACATCTGAAGATGTCTTTGGATCCTAGAAACTGCACTGGACATTTTATTTGACTCATTTCTGACATATTATGGACAACATGAGCTTAGTCAATATACTTTAGTCACAGCTCGAGTTTAAGTATGGGCGGTCATCAGAATCCTAACAGGTGATGCTGCTGAGCACCGTCCACACTGCATGTGAGGACCCAACCACCCGGTTTGTGTATATTTATGGGTTCAGCAGCAGATCACAAAGCTTTCACACTCATGGACACGTTTGACCTGCAGAGACAGAGATGTGGATGGAAAACCTTTTTAAATCTGTGTTGCCATGACTACAGAAGCAGTTTTATGGGTGGTGTCGCTGGTGTAAGTTGTCCATCCCTTATAACGTTGCATGCACGTTGTACCTGTGCAGGACAGACATAGCGAAAGACACAAAGAGTCCCGTTTCCACCTTCGGCCACCGAGCCACCACACTGCTACCTACGCCACTGTGTCCGCATGGCATCACCAGCCTGAGAAACTCATCCTGGACTCCTGCGGGTATGAGGCAACTGTAAGTCACTTTTATTGTCCTCAAAGAAAAGAGACTTTACTATGAAATAGACCAGACCCACGTGTTTAACTGTCTGTGCCAAGTGTATCCTCAGTGTTAAAGACTTCTCTACAGCAGCACCAGTGAAATATGAACTGTGTTCTGCACTGAGTCAACCCTGATGTGATATGATTCTTCCTCTTAGTACCTCGGATCAATGATAATCAGGGATCTGCGAGGGATCGAGTCCACACAAGATGCCTGTGCTAAAATTAGAGTAAGTGCTACTGAACATCTTTATGTCATGGACATGGTGGCGTTTGAAATTTTGAATATTAATGAAAATGAATAGAATAAGATCAAGCTAGACTTGATCTTTGATGCTGATTGCTGCATTTTGATGCTGATCAATGACCTTTGATTGTAAACATTGACTATTGCGCATTAAGTCTAATGATCTTGGTCTTGTCGTTGGGTTCATATTGCTAAACTTTAATTGTGATCCTTCCTTCTGCGCATTACTGTGATCTTTGATCCAAAATATGATCTTTGATCCTGACATTCAACATTGATTCATAATGCTAACCTTTGATCCTGATTACTGAACTTTGGCTCTGATCAGTGTCCTTTGATTTTGTTCCTGAAATTTGATTAAACTCCGATCTTTGTTGCTGACTGTTAGTCTTTGAGCCTGACTGCTACACATTGATGTTTAAATTGAACCTTGATTTGTCATGCTAACCTTTGATCCTGATTTATGAAAACTGCTGCTGACAGATAAACTTTGATTGTAGTCAGTGGCCTTTGAACTTGATCCCGACTTTTGATTGTAAGCATTAACCTTTGATCCTTAACTCTGTTACTGATTGCTGCTTTGATACTAATCTTGACCCCTGACAGTGATTGCTGACTTTTGATCTAGTCTTGGCCTTTGATAGTGATTGCTGACCTTTGATATAGTCTTGGCCTTTGAGTGTGATTGCTGACCTTTGATCTAGTCTTGGATTTTGATAGTGATTGCTGACCTTTGATCTAGTCTTGACCCCTGACAGTGATTGCTGACTTTTGATCTAGTCTTGGCTTTTGATAGTGATTGCTGACCTTTGATCTAGTCTTGGCCTTTGAGTGTGATTGCTGACCTTTGGTCTAGTCTTGGCTTTTGACAGTGATTGCTGACCTTTGATCTAGTGTTTGCCTTTGAGTGTGACTGCTGACCTTTGATCTAGTCTTGGCTTTGGATAGTGATTGCTGACCTTTGATCTAGTCTTTGCCTTTGAGTGTGATTGCTGACCTTTGATCTAGTCTTGCCTTTTGATAGTGATTGCTGACCTTTGATCTAGTCTTTGTCTTTGAGTGTGATTGCTGACCTTTGATCTAGTCTTACCTTTTGATAGTGATTGCTGACCTTTGATCTAGTCTTTGCCTTTGAGTGTGATTGCTGACCTTTGCTCTAGTCTTGGCTTTGGATAGTGATTGCTGACCTTTGATCTAGTCTTTGCCTTTGAGTGTGATTGCTGACCTTTGATCTAGTCTTACCTTTTGATAGTGATTGCTCACCTTTGATCTAGTCTTTGCCTTTGAGTGTGATTGCTGACCTTTGCTCTAGTCTTGGCTTTGGATAGTGATTGCTGACCTTGTTGAACTGTTCTCATTTCTGACTGTTGATTCTAATCACTGAACTTTGATCCTGTTTGTTCTGTCTAACAAGATTAATGTGAGAGAGGAAAAAACCCAAAGCTGCCTCTTGTCCTACATCCACACTAACGTTTATTAACTTCCTCTGGCAAATAAACAAATAATAACAAATAAACAATATGGGTGAAAGCAGCACCTCCATGATGAAGATCAAAACATCTCATCTGTTAAGCACTGTTCATATTTTTCAGTTCAGTTTATTTGCACAGCCCCAAATCAAGTCCCTCCAAGGTGCAACACACAAGCAGGTTTTAAACCTTCCCCACCCCATGAGCAAACCCAGGAAAAACTCTCTCAGTGTTTTTTTGATGGGAGGAAGCCAGGAGTCATTCTGTTTTCATGTTTTCCCTCTCACACTTCTGATTCTTTTTACACCAGAAATCAAAGGATTCAAGAAAAGGTCCAGTTGTCATTCTGTCCATCACCTACAGAGGGGTCAAGTTCATCGATGCAGCCATGAAGGTAAAGGAAAAGTATGTGTGTGACTCTGTCTCCTTTTATCTGTGGTGGACTCCTTCAACATCCATTAGCAGCTGTTTCCAGTTAGCGCTCACTTTGTCTGCTCTCGCTTTGTCTCTCGTTTTCCTCCTATTAGACCATCGTCGCAGAACACGAGATCAGGAATATCTCTTGTGCGGCCCAGGATCCAGATGATCTCTGCACTTTTGCTTACATCACAAAGGATTTGAAGAGCGGTCACCACTTTTGTCATGTCTTCAGCACTGTGGAAGTGGTGAGTCATAGGGCGCTACGCCACTGATGTCAAACTTGAGTCCCGATGGCAAGATATGGCCATCCGACAACTTTGGGCACAGCTTGTAGACTCAATGACCTTAATGTGGACCTCAAAGGCCTTTGGGTTTTTGTAAGATTTAAGTCATAAAAAAAAATTCTCTTTGGCAGCACTATAATTTTGTTTATCCATCCATCCATCCATTTTCTTCCGCTTATCTGGAGTCGGGTTGCGGGGGCAGCAGCTCAAGCAAAGCCGCCCAGACCTCCCGATTCACACTCCTCCACCAGCTCCTCTGGGGGAACCCCGAGGTGTTCCCAAGCCAGCTGAGAGACATAGTCCCTCCAGCGTGTCCTGGGTCTTCCCCGGGGCCTCCTCCCGATGGGACGTGCCCGGAACACCTCTCCAGTAAGTGTCCAGGGGGCATCTGGAAAAGATGCCGGAGCCACCTCAGCTGGCTCGACTCCGAGCTCCTCCCGAGTGACAGAGCTCCTCACCCTATCTCTAAGGGAGCGCCCAGCCACCCTGCAGAGGAAACTCATCTTGGCCGCTTGTACTCGCGATCTTGTTCTTTCGGTCATGAGCCAAATCTCATGACCATAGGTGAGGGTCACAATGTATATTGATCGTTAAATCGAGAGCTTTGCCCCCCTACTCAGTTCTCTCTTCACCACGACGGTCCGATACAGCGACCGCATCACTGCAGACACTGCACCGATCCGTCTGTTGATCTCACGCTCCATCCGTCCCTCACTTGTGACCAAGACCCTGAGATACTTAAACTCCTCCACCTGAGGCAAAGACACCCCACCGACCTGAAAAGGGCAAGGCACCTTTTTCCGGTCGAGAACCATGGCCTCAGATTTGGAGGTGCTGATCTTCATCCCGGACACTTCACACTTGGCTGCAAACCGCCCCAGTGCACACTGAAGGTCCTGATTTGACGAAGCCAACAGGACCACATCATCCGCAAACAGCAGAGATGAGATTCTGTGGTTCCCAAACCAGACCCCCTCTACACCCTGGCTGCGCCTAGAAATTTTGTCCATAAAGCCCGGAGCCTGGTTCTGCTGGAGGTTTCTTCCTGTTAAAAGGGAGTTTTTCCTTTCCACTATCGCCAAGTGCTTGCTCACAGGGGGTCGTTTTGACTGTTGGGGTTTTTACGTAATTATTGTATGGCCTTGCCTTACAATATAAAGCGCCTTGGGGCAACTGTTTGTTGTGATTTGTCGCTATATAAATAAAATTGATTGAATTGATTGAAAGGTAATGAACAGAACCGGTGACAAAGGGCAGCCCTGGCGGAGGCCAACGTGCACTGGAAACAGGTTTGACTTACTACCGGCAATGCAAAGCAAGCTCCTGCTGCAGTCGTACAGGGACCAGATAGCCCTTAGCAAAGGACCCCGGACCCTGCACTCCTGGAGCACCCCCCACAGGGCACCTCGAGGGACACAGTCAAACATCTTCTCAAGATCCACAAAGCACATGTGGACTGGTTGGGCGAACTCCCATGAACCCTCGAGCACCTGATGGAGGGTGTAAAGCTGGTCCAGGACAAAAACCACACTGCTCCTCTTGAATCCGAGGTTGGACTATCGGTCGAATTCTCCTCTCCAGCACTCTGGAATAGACCTTACCGGGGAGGCTGAGGAGGGTAATCCTCCTGTAGTTGGAACACACCCTCCGGTCCCCCTTCTTAAACAGAGGGACCACTACCCCGTTCTGCCAATCCAGGGGTACTGTCCCCAACCACCAGGCGATGTTGCAGAGACGTATCAATCATCATCATCATCATCAATTTTATTTATATAGCGCCAAATCACAACAAACAGTTGCCCCAAGGCGCTTTATATTGTAAGGCAAGGCCATACAATAATTACGTAAAAACCCCAACGGTCAAAACGACCCCCTGTGAGCAAGCACTTGGCGACAGTGGGAAGGAAAAACTCCCTTTTAACAGGAAGAAACCTCCAGCAGAACCAGGCTCAGGGAGGGGCAGTCTTCTGCTGGGACTGGTTGGGGCTGAGGGAGAGAACCAAGAAAAAGACATGCTGTGGAGAGGAGCAGAGATCAATCACTAATGATTAAATGCAGAGTGGTGCATACAGAGCAAAAAGAGAAAGAAACACTCAGTGCATCATGGGAACCCCCCAGCAGTCTAAGTCTATAGCAGTATAACTAAGGGATGGTTCAGGGTCACCTGATCCAGCCCTAACTATAAGCTTTAGCAAAAAGGAAAGTTTTAAGCCTAATCTTAAAAGTAGAGAGGGTGTCTGTCTCCCTGATCTGAATTGGGAGCTGGTTCCACAGGAGAGGAGCCTGAAAGCTGAAGGCTCTGCCTCCCATTCTACTCTTACAAACCCTAGGAACTACAAGTAAGCCTGCAGTCTGAGAGCGAAGCGCTCTATTGGGGTGATATGGTACTATGAGGTCCCTAAGATAAGATGGGACCTGATTATTCAAAACCTTATAAGTAAGAAGAAGAATTTTAAATTCTATTCTAGAATTAACAGAAAGCCAATGAAGAGAGGCCAATATGGGTGAGATATGCTCTCTCCTTCTAGTCCCCGTTAGTACTCTAGCTGCAGCATTTTGAATTAACTGAAGGCTTTTCAGGGAACTTTTAGGACAACCTGATAATAATGAATTACAATAGTCCAGCCTAGAGGAAATAAATGCATGAATTAGTTTTTCAGCATCACTCTGAGTCAAGACCTTTCTAATTTTAGAGATATTGCGTAAATGCAAAAAAGCAGTCCTACATATTTGTTTAATATGCACTTTGAATGACATATCCTGATCAAAAATGACTCCAAGATTTCTCACAGTATTACTAGAGGTCAGGGTAATGCCATCCACAGTAAGGATCTGGTTAGACACCATGTTTCTAAGATTTGTGGGGCCAAGTACAATAACTTCAGTTTTATCTGAGTTTAAAAGCAGGAAATTAGAGGTCATCCATGTCTTTATGTCTGTAAGACAATCCTGCAGTTTAGCTAATTGGTGTGTGTCCTCTGGCTTCATGGATAGATAAAGCTGGGTATCATCTGCGTAACAATGAAAATTTAAGCAATGCTGTCTAATAATACTGCCTAAGGGAAGCATGTATAAAGTGAATAAAATTGGTCCTAGCACAGAACCTTGTGGAACTCCATAATTAACCTTAGTCTGTGAAGAAGATTCCCCTTTTACATGAACAAATTGTAATCTATTAGATAAATATGATTCAAACCACCGCAGCGCAGTGCCTTTAATACCTATGGCATGCTCTAATCTCTGTAATAAAATTTTATGGTCAACAGTATCAAATGCAGCACTGAGGTCTAACAGAACAAGCACAGAGATGAGTCCACTGTCTGAGGCCATAAGAAGATCATTTGTAACCTTCACTAATGCTGTTTCTGTACTATGATGAATTCTAAAACCTGACTGAAACTCTTCAAATGACCATTCCTCTGCAGATGATCAGTTAGCTGTTTTACAACTACCCTTCAAGAATTTTTGAGAGAAAAGGAAGGTTGGAGATTGGCCTATAATTAGCCAAGATAGCTGGGTCAAGTGATGGCTTTTTAACCAAGACAATCCCACAACATTCAGAGACTTAAGCTACTCAGGACAGATTTCTTCCACCCCAGGAGCCTTGACACCAAGGAGCTTTCTGACCACCTCGGTGACTTCGGCCTGGGTGATGGACGAGTCCGCCTCTGAGTCCCCAGTCTTTGCTTCCTCTTCGGAAGACGTGACGATGGGATTGAGGAGATCCTCAAAGTATTCCTTCCACTGCCCGACAACATCCCCAGTCAGGGTCAACAGCTCTCCACCCGCACTATAGACAGTGTTGGCGGAGAGCTGCTTCCGCCTCCTCAGGTGTCAGATGGTTTGCCAGAATTTCTTCGAGGCCGACCGATAATCCTCCTCCATGGCCTCCCCGAACAACTCCCAGACCTGAGTTTTTGCCTCTGCAACCGCACAGGCTGCAGCACATTGGCAATAAGATCAAAATTTGTATTTTTGTGAAAAAAAAATTAGTAATTCAAAAGAACAGACAGCCTTGAACATACACAGGAAATTTTGCAGAGTAAAATTTCCTCTGCTGGGATAGCATTTGATCCCATTCTAAATAGAGTGAATTACACTCTATCATAGAGTGAATCAGCTGGACAGTTGTGGCAGACTGAACGGTCCGCCCCCTAAACATTGGACCGCCCCCTGCCTCCACTGTGCACGTGTCATGCTGGAGCCCAGCCGCCCCTGTGACACAGATTCTCTCCACCCGAAGTGATCAAATGGATTAATTGGATTATTAACCATCAGATGACAAGGTAAAACCTCTTGAATCATTCTAAAGTCAGTTTTAAGCACAAACGAGGCTTTAAACGGTGACGCATTGAAATGTCCGGCGGGCAGTGAACACAACAGCTAACAGCTTGTGCAGCCGCACCACTCTGATCGCTTCCTCCTTCTGTTATTATGGAATAATGCTGAATTCATGCAGACAGGATTGTTTTACAAAAGCTTCAGATATCTGTCGCTGAGATCGATGCTGACTGGAGTGCAGTTTGAAGCAGAAACGAGGTGATTATCAGTGAACTGCGGTTGATGACGTAAGCGCAGTGGAGGCAGGGCGGACGAGGACCGTTCAGTCTGAAACACATCTGTTCAATACAAGTGGTTTTACTCCAATAAGAGTTGATTTTACATTGTTTTGACCTGATTTACTTCTGTGATAGAGTATAATTCACTCTATTTGGACTGGGATCAAATGTTTTCCCAGCAGAGTAAATTTTACTCTGCAAAATTTCCTGTGTACGTTCAGCAGCGACCCCTACATTCTATGATAGGGACCGTAGTGATGTCATAGATCACATGGAGTCTTCCCCCGACTTGTGCAAGAGATGCTGGGAAGCACATGGCAACAGCCAATCTGAGTAAAGAGGCATGGTGACGTCAGCTGGCAGCTTGCTCGAAAAAAAAACAAAAAACAGCTTATGTCTGTATAAATCTGTTTCTCATATATTTTGTAAAAGTTAGCAATTAATAAACACTTCTAAATATACACTCAACAAAAATATAAACACAACACTTTTGGTTTTGCTCCCATTTTGTATGAGATGAACTCAAAGATCTAAAACTTTTTCCACATACACAATATCACCATTTCCCTCAAATATTCTTCACAAACCAGTCTAAATCTGTGATAGTGAGCACTTCTCCTTTGCTGAGATAATCCATCCCACCTCACAGGTGTGCCATATCAAGATGCTGATTAGACACCATGATTAGTGCACAGGTGTGCCTTAGACTGCCCACAATAAAAGGCCACTCTGAAAGGTGCAGTTTTATCACACTGCACAATGCCACAGATGTTGCAAGATTTGAGGGAGCGTGCAATTGGCATGCTGACTGTTGTGTGGGCCGCTGAAGAGGAGGTACTGCTGGCCCACCACCACCAGTCGGCGCCCTGCTTGGAGTGCGGGCTTCAAGCATGAGAGGGCGCCGAGACAACAGAGAGTGAGAGCTGTCACTCATTTACACCAGCTGTCACCAATCACCACCTTCCCTACAAAAGCCGGATTATTACTCCACCTCCTCGCCGAGAAATCAGCTACCGTCTAAGGTAATTTTCTCTGCTGTGATTATTCGTTGTCTGAAAACAGAGGTCTGTGTGCAGCCGTGTTCCTGCGGGGTCTATTGAAGGCTGGATTGGCGGACAGTGAGAGGACGACGGTCTTCGTCTCTCACTCCATCCAGGAAGGAGACCAACAGGAGCTGCACGGGTGACATTGTATCTGGAGGTGGAGGTTTTCCCTCCTTGAAGACCTGTGGGTGAAGGATTACTGGGTGTGTGGATACACACTCACCATTAACTGTTTTCATCTTCTGCCAGCAGTACCAGGGTCTGCAATAGAAGACGGTGACCACCTGGGGACTCAGGACTTGGCGGCTCTGGTGTTCTTCAGGCCGTTGGTGGTGGAAGCTGTGTGGGTCCCGGCTCTTCGATCGCCAGAGGTCTCCTATCTTCGAGCCTGCCCGCACGTCACCTTGTGTTTAATTGGCATTATATTTTTGTCTGTATCCAGTTGTGCGTTTCACAACATTAAATTGTTACTCTTTGTCTTATCCATTGTCCGTTCATTTGCGCCCCCTGTTGCGGGTCCGTGTTACGACACCTTCCCAACACTGACAGCAGGAATGTCAACCAGAGCTGTTGCTCGTGTATTGAATGTTCATTTCTCTACCATAAGTCATCTCCAAAGGCGTTTCAGAGAATTTGGCAGTACATCCAACCAGCCTCACAACCGCAGACCACGTGTAACCACACCAGCCAAGGATCTCCACATCCAGCATGTTCACCTCCAAGATCGTCTGAGACCAGCCACTCGGACAGCTGCTGAAACAATCGGTTTGCATAACCAAAGAATTTCTGCACAAACTGTCAGAAACCGTCTCAGGGAAGCTCATCTGCATGCTCGTCGTCCTCATCGGGATCTCGACCTGACTCCAGTTTGTCGTCGTAACCGACTTCTTTTTGCTCTGTATGCACCACTCTGCATTTAATCATTAGTGATTGATCTCTGCTCCCCTCCACAGCATGTCTTTTTCCTGGTTCTCTCCCTCAGCCCCAACCAGTCCCAGCAGAAGACTGCCCCTCCCTGAGCCTGGTTCTGCTGGAGGTTTCTTCCTGTTAAAAGGGAGTTTTTCCTTCCTACTGTCGCCAAGTGCTTGCTCACAGGGGGTCGTTTTGACCGTTGGGGTTTTTCCGTAATTATTGTATGGCCTTGCCTTACAATATAAGGCTCCTTGGGGCAACTGTTTGTTGTGATTTGGCGCTATATAAATAAAACTGATTTGATTTGATTTAAGGGTCCTGGTGCTTCTTGTTTTGTTGTATGGAGGTGAGACTGGGACGCTAACCAGTGACCTAAGGTGATGACTGGATGTCTTTGGTGTTAGGTCTCTTATAGGATCCTTGTGTACCGCTGGAAGTGGTTACTGGGAGAGACTAAGATAAGGATGTCTCTACTTGCATTGTGAGGGAGCACCAGCTTTGACATTTGGCGTGTTTCCCTATGCACGATCCAGCAAATACATGCCTGAGTGTTGAAGACCCCATTAGCTGGAGACAACCAAGGGACACCTGCATTTCACTTCGCTGCAGCAGATAGATGGTTATTTTAGAGATGTGGGGTGGTGGTCATCCTGTACCCAAGGCGAGTACCCAAGGTGCTGTGGATGCGGCAAAGCGCTGCACCAACCCATTCTCCCAGACTTGATGCAAAATTAAGAAATAAATAAACTCTTAAAAAGGAGTGGACATAGAGAAAGAGAGAGAGAGAGAGAGAAAAAACAATATTCACAGACAGTAACAAGCATAAATCAAAAGTATTCATCATACACTTGCCTTGGTTTGCATATTCAAAAAAGAATGAGAAGTGCAGAACTTATTTAGTCCGAACCCTTCTCCGTAAGGAATTTATTGATAAATTTTTATGAATTTATGAATTTTATGAATTTCATGAAGTTTTCACCACAAATAGATATTCGAGTATGGAAGACTCTGCTGAATTTTGGAGGTGATCCAGATCTGGATTGGCGGATGTCAGAAATCTCCTTTTGCTCTTGTTTAAATATAATATTTGTTCTCTGCACATCAAGTATGAAAGTATTACTGTTAAAATGATCCTAATCAACTATATACAATAATTATCAAGCAAAATTACAAATTCATTACTCTAGTATATGTTAAAGAACACATAAATTCAATTTATTTATTTATTTATTATTATTATTATTATTATTTACTTTGTCAGGAAATGTTGCATGGGTGTTTATTTTAAAACACAGATGTGTTTACAGTGATAATATCTATGAAGGTGTAGAATTCAGTGTGAATCCAGATAAAAGATCAGATCTGGTAGAACAAAAGGCACCACTGCTGGTGAACTAATCAATAGATGATATACATGTGATATTCATAAAATTACAGGTGTCCTGCTGCTAAACGTGCATGTAGCGTCCGACAGATATTTCCTCGCCTGATTGAATCATTGAAGAGCTGATTGAAGTTTGACTCCTGCTATGTGTCGCATTTCTACATACAGACAAAGACGATGCTGTAATTTGAGTCTCAGATTCTTTAAAGGTCGATGACAATGTTCTGTCTTTGTTCAAACTGGCTCTGCAGCTACAGCAGGGGCAGAAACTGAACTGTAACTTTCGGAGTTTGCAAAAGGGCACTGCACTATTTTAAGCCTCACTTATTTGACGTGTAAAAACTGCTTTGACTTTTCTCTGAAAATATATATGAGATATTCACAATAACATAACGTGACACAAACAAACACAGATTGCAATGCATCACCCCGACTACTGCATTGGTGTAGCACAGCAACATTTTTAAGGAAGCGTTGAGGTCCAGGCTTTCAGTGCATAATTTTTTTTAATGAATTCAAACATCACAGGAGTGTTAAAAATCACTCAAATCAATCTGCTGTCAGCACCCTCTGGTGGTCTGAATTGGTATATGTATTCAATTCCTTGTTGAAACAGCGCCAAAATCACTGTCTCAAAAACACTTCAAAGGGTTCAAGACGTCACTGAAAAAATGTATTGATTTAACAGTTAAGGTTATTAGTTATCACCCAATAGCAGTAATAATTTAGTAAAACCTTCACGGAATAATGAGGAAGTTGGTCAGAATGCTGAATTTTGCCACATCTGTCTTATATCAGAATCAGAATCAAAATCGAGTTTATTGCCAAGTAAGTTCTCACATACAAGGAATTTGATCTGTAAACCTCTGTCTGGAGCTGCCTGTTCTCTCCCATCGTAACATCACAGTCCAAGAAGGCTAAATGGTTGTTTCTGGCATCCTCACGTGTGAACTTGATATTCGCGTCCACCGAGTTGATGTGTTCTGTAAGTCCTCAACTTCCTGTTGCTTGATTTTAACCCATGTGTCATCAACATATCTGAACCAGTGACTGGGAGAGATGCCCGTGAAAGACGTCAAGGCTGTCTTCTCCACTTGCTCCATGTACAGATTGGCCACAATGGGGGATACCGGAGACCCCATTGCACAACCATGGATCTGCCTGTAGTAATTCCCCCTAAACAGGAAATACGTGGTGTTAAGACAGATCTCCAAGAGTTGGCAGATGTGGTCTGGTGTGAGTTTGGTCCTTTCAGGTAGAGACACATCTTCCAGCAGTCTCTGCCTCACAGCTGAGATGGGCTCAGTGGTGGGGATGCAGGTGAACAACGAAGTCACATCAAATGACACGATTGTTTCATCTGCCTCCAGCTGCAGGTCCTTGATCTTGTTCACAAAATCTTGTGTGTTCTCCACATGGTGGTCTGATTTACCCACTTGAGGTGCTTGGCCAAATTGTATGTGATGGAATCTGTGCTACATACAATAGGCCTGAGTGGCACGTCCTGTTTGTGGATTTTGGGCAGTCCATAGATGCATGGAGTGGCGTCCCCCGGGTACAGTCTGTAGTATGTCTGCCTGTCGATGAGTCCCTCTTTCTCCAGGTTTTGGAGGTAGCTAATGATTTTCTTCTTATAGCCACTCGTGGTGTCTCTCTTCAGACGTTCGTATGTACTGGAGTCATTGAGCAAGTTGTTGATCTTGGCCTCGTAGTCCGATGTGTTCAGGACCACCGTGCATCTGCCTTTATCTGCTGGCAGGATAAGGATGCTTTGGTCCTTCTGCAGTGCTGCCAAAGCTTTCTGTTCTTCTCCTGTGATGTTGGACGGAGGAGGCTTAGCACTTTTAAGCGCTGCTGTGACTCTTAGTCGGAGGTCCCCAGCTTCTGACTCTGACAAACTGTTGTGTTTAATGGCTGACTCTACTGCAGTGATGTAATCTACTGTCGGTATATGTTTAGGGGTCACTGAGAAATTTAGTCCTTTGGTGAGCACATCCTTTTCTGTCTGTGTAAGAACCCTGTCGGACAGATTCTTTACCCAATTTTCCCTGTTGTCACTAATTAGTCTGGGTGTATCTTTAAAACTACTCCCACTGAAAGTATGCCTTTTCTGCACTAAAAGGTTGTGAAACTTCCTGATTTGCCTCTCCTTACTTTTTAAATGCTCAGCCATTTAAATTTTAACTATGAACTTTGTGATCTTATTATGGGCCTCTTCCTCCACTAAAGTTTCTAACATTTTGTAAAGACTATCAAGATTATTTTGGAGGTCTAATATTTTAAAATGAAGCCTTCTAATTCTAAGACCCAAAATCCTCCTAAGGTAACTGTGCTGGATCTTTTATGCTGTGTGGCCTGCTTCTAGTGCCTTTTGCTTCATGCATTTGGGAATAACATTGTTTTGTTTGCCCGGTGTGTAGTGAGCGCCTTGTATGGCAGCACCCTGACATCGGGGTGAATGTGAGGCATTATTGTAAAGCGCTTTGCGCGTCTGATACAGATGGAAAAGCGCTATATAAATGCAGTCCATTTACCATTTACCATCTCAGGTTAAATCTTAAGTGGTTTCTAAAGTTAGCTATCTTTTTAGCAGTCTTTTCCAGCTTACGTACCAGTGCCAGGGCCTCATGCCCACAGTTGGTCACAATGTTTCTGTGAAGGCTCTCAGTTGTCCAGGTGGTTTCCATAGTAGAGAAGTGTCAGTGTGAGTGGGTTTTCTGTAAACCTCTGTCTGGAGCTGCCTGTTCTCTCCCATCGTAACATCACAGTCCAAGAAGGCTAAATGGTTGTTTCTGGCATCCTCACGTGTGAACTTGATATTGGAGTCCACCGAATTGATGTGTTCTGTAAAGTCCTCAACTTCCTGTTGCTTGATTTTAACCCATGTGTCATCAACATATCTGAACCAGTGACTGGGAGAGATGCCCGTGAAAGACGTCAAGGCTGTCTTCTCCACTAGCTCCATGTACAGATTGGCCACAATGGGGGATACCGGAGACCCCATCACACAACCATGGATCTGCCTGTAGTAATTCCCCCTAAACAGGAAATACGTGGTGTTAAGACAGATCTCCAAGAGTTGGCAGATGTGGTCTGGTGTGAGTTTGGTCCTTTCAAGTAGAGACACTTCCTCCACATCCTCCTCCTCCATCCTCCAGTCAAAGATTCAAGCTTCTCTACTATGGAAACCACCTGGACAACTGAGAGCCTACACAGAAACATAAGGATTTTAAGGTAGCTTTTTGAAGAAAAAGGTAGGAATGGGACACCACGTTTCCATTCACTCTGTCATTTTGCTTACTATTACTCACCAAAACAAATATTTAGGCCTACTTTTAAGATTGACCCATTTTAATTGCATGTTAGATGTTCATCTGTTTGAATTGCAGTTCAGACTTAAATAAACGTAATATAAGGCATATTTATCAGTTAAACCAGTTCTTATGAATACAAATTGGAATTATTCATGATAAACATATGGCATCATGAATATAATGTATTTAAAAGACATTGAGTTGATTACTAGCCCACTATTACATAAATCGTTTTGTTTTACTTGTATCATCTATAACTGACATATTAACTTCAGATTCCTTTTACTATGTTTGTTAATTTTAATAATGGAAATATAATCCAAATTGGTGGAAGGAATCTTATATGTAATTAAAATGCATGTCTTAGTCATTGGCATTATGTTTTTTTGTTATTGTTGTTGTGGTTGTTTGTGTTTGTTTGTTTTAGTATGGTTTTGAGACGTGTTTAGATTTTGTTTGTTTTAGCTTTATTACTTTCTTCACAACCAAGGCATTTAAGGGCCCAGTTCCCCGATTTGAACATGTTCTCGCCTCTTGGTAACTAGTAATTACCAAGTAACTACAAGTAATTATGCAATAAATAATTTACTCCCCCCCCCAAAAAAACAACATAATCAAATAATGGATTGATGAACTAAGTATATGTTTAATAAAGAATATGCTTGTATTCCACTGATTTCATGTTTTTAAACATTTGTAAGCCTTATTACTATTTACTATATTGTTATTGTTATTTACTCAATTTGGGCACACCTGTACATTTTTTTTTATGAGTATGGTCTGTTGTTGGTCTGCAATAATGGTTGTTTACTTCCTGGTGTCCACTAGTGACTCTGTGTTTGACATCACAGTGCTATGAACTGTGGGTAATTTCCAATGCCAAAGTGTGCAGAAATTATGGAGATTACTTACAGTAAGTGAGCAAAAAGGGCTCATAATGTTTGCATGAGAATCGTCGTTCACATCACAATTTTACAGTTTGGTGGTCCTCAACCCTCCCGCACTTAGCGCGAGCGTACTCCTAAGTGTGAGGGAGAATATCGGGATGGGGCCACTGTCTCAGAATGAAAAAGTAAAATGAGGGGAAACTGTTGATGATGTCATAAGGCAAGAACATAGAGAAGATATCAAAGAGAAACAGCTCAACAAAAAAAAAAAAAATTCAAATTCAGGGTAAACGGTGAATGTCGATGTCATTAGGCATAGAGTTTTGACAGTTGATCTAAGTCAGCCTATCTCATAATGAAGAAAGTGTTACATGTTTATGATGTGCGTTCAAAAGGAAATTGATTTCACTATAAAGAGGTTAAAAAAGAAAACTGTTGTCATAAGGCAAAGATACAGTATTAGTAAAAAGAAGTTTATCGCACAATGAAAAAGAAAGATAAAGTGAAAAATGTCTATGATGTCAAAAGGTGAGACAGAGATCAAAGAAAAGCCTGTCTCATAATGAAAGAAAAACAAGAAGAGGAAAACACTGATGTTACAAAGCATGAACATTAGAGTGGAGATCAAAGGAAAACCTCAGAATAATAATAATTGTTGATCTTTCTATAACTATTCTTCCATTTTCCAATTGTCACAGACACAGACTTACGAGATCATCCTCACTCTGGGACAGGCATTTGAGGTGGCCTATCAGATGGCGGTCCAGTCCAGGGCCAGGCACTACATCCAACCTTCATCTCTGGGCTCGGAGTTCATAGAAACCAAAACCAGCCGTCCCGTATCTCAAGCGTGGGGCAGCGTGCGGAGATCGGCAGTGAGTACCACCGTACAACTCTGCAGACACACACGGCATGATCGTACGCCTTTGAATGTGTGTACACACAACTGACTAAAAAGGCACGCAGACATCGTGACCAACTTTCCCCTCTGTGGCTCAACCCCCGATGTACATTCTCCAAAAGAAGATTTGCTGTGTGTTGGAGAAAGTCATGAGTCAGTACTTTACTACCAGTTTCATCCTGCTGGTGCCGTGACTCTGTGAGTCATTCAAAGCAGGCAGATCTTTTCTTTATATGTTAAACAATTGAGGAAAAACATGACAAACAGCTGCTTGTCTTGGCGTGATTCCTTCTGAGATGTTTACCGAGGAGTCAGAGCGCTCCAGTAGGACCTGTCCTCCACCTCCTCACTATTGATTGTGTTGCGTAAGTGTGCACGTATAGCGTGAGCTGAGCACTGACGCATCATCCTCCCGGGCTGCGTATAATGAGCACTCAGTGATCACTGTCACCGCCCGGTGTGTGCACGTGCATGCACATGCACACACACACAAACACAGTGTTGGTCCGCATGCTTACTCAGAGGCACAAATCACTTTGTTTTACTACCTGCCTGCTCACGTAATATATGAAGTAATCACAGAGCTGCATAATGAAACTGCCTGGTTGTTTAGGTTGGAGATAAGAGGGAAGCTCTTATATGCTGCCTTTATTTTAATGTTTTTTAATTTAAGTTTTTTTTTTTTTAATTGCTCTTCAAGTTCTTGCAGTTCTAGTCATTCTTGACTGGAGCTGAGAGGAGTGTACAGCTTTGAGTTTACCTCAAGAAGCAGTAAAAGCAACACAAACATGTAGATTAACAGCAGCACAGTCACACGAGCAATTGGCAAAGCAAATTTGGTGAAAGCTTGGCAACACTACGAAATGTAACTGAGGTCCCTTCCAAAAGGAAAAAAGATACTCCTTTATTAGTCTAGCAATGTCACATCAGCAGTAATAAAATAGTAATTGTGTAGCAGTAAAGCAGAGTAAATGTGATGCAAACACAAATTCCTACACATTGTAAATCAAGAGAATGAAACAAAGAGAAATGGTATGCACATTGTACACAGGACATAAATATAATATATACAGTGGGTAGAACGAGTCGAGTGTGACTACACCAAATTTAACAATAGCATTGTGCGGGTTGTTGACCTGGGATATACAAAAGCAAATATATACACTTACTGGGAGTATTGACCAGTTCAACAGCAGCAGGAAGGAAGGATGTGCAACACCCAGTGCAGTGACGGTGTCCTGTAATGGGTGAGACTGGTTCTCCAGCAAAGATCATAACTTGGCTACTATCCTCTTCTTACCCATCACCTGTACTGGGTCCAAATGAGCCTTTCAGATTAGTTTTTCCAGTCTCATCTTGTCCTGTGAAAAACTACATGTAGCAATCTCATTCCCATTTACACTGATATTTGTTGTGAAAGTGTCGTGACACGGACCCACAACAGGGGGCGTTAATGAACGGACAATGGATAAGCCAAAAAGTAACAATTTAATGTTGTGAATCGCACAACAACGTACAGACAATAACAATATGGTGGACTGTCGATCATACACCAGGTGACGTGTGGGCAGGCTCGACGATAGAAGACGCCTGGAGAGAGAAGAGCTGGATCCCCACACAGCTTCCACCACCAACGGAGCTGAAGAACACCGGAGCCGCCAAGCCCTGCGCCCCAGGTGGCCGCTGTCTTCAGCAGTCAGACCCGGTACTGCTGGCAGAGAACAGAGACAGTCCAGATGAGTGTGAGTTCGCACACTCAGTAATCCCACAGTCTGTATTAAGTAAAGGAGGGAAAACCTCCACCTCCAATCACACACACTCGTGCAGCTCCTGGTCAACCACTTATCTGAGTTGGGGTGTGAGGCGAAGCCGTCGCTGTCACACCAAACGCCAATCCCTCAGATAAGGACACACTCCAGGAAAACGGCTGCAACAGAAGTTCAGGTTATTACACACAAAGTGTCAGTCAGCAGAGAAATTACCTGAATGGTAGTTGATTTCTCGGCGAGGAGGTGGAGTTGCAGTCCGGTCTTTGTAGTGGTGGTGATGGGTGACAGCTTGTGTTGATTAATGACAGCTGTCACCTCCAACAAAGCCGACGCCCTCTCGTGCTTGAAGCCCGCACTTCAAGCAGGGCGCCATCTTGTGGTGGTGGGCCAGCAGTACCTCCTCTTCAGCGGCCCACACAACAGATATTGTTTTGTAATATTATGTTTTGGTGTTGTTTCACTTGTTTAGAAAAAACATATCTGTCCTAGTACCAGCCATGGGTGTCATCTTTTATGGCTCAAGTGCATAAAAATATTGGATTGTTTCTTTCATTATTGCTATGTAATGAATGACATTGATAGTTAATATAATACTATATTAATCTGCCGACACAAATGCATGCAAGCATCCCATCCTTCCAGCTATTCAACTGACCCATTATGTTCTTTTTAAATTAGTTCCATGCCAACAGATTTCTGGGTTGGCACAGAAATGAAGGACACATCATGACATGTCATGAAGGGCATCAACAAACATGACATGAAAATGATCAGAAAACAGGGCAAAACTGTATTAATCTGTCCGGTCTCTAAATACTCTTAATTATAAATTATTGACTTTACCAATCTGTGTCATTCTGACAGTTTTTAAATTGCTTGATTTGGCAAAGAAATATGGGATATGGAGAAGCTGCAACATGACACAGGCAAGAAAATGATCAGAAAATGGGACAAAACTGTATTAATCTGTCTAGTCTCCCCATGCACTTAATTATACATTAATGATTTTACAAATATGTGCCACTCTGACAGTTTTTAAATTGCTTGCTTTGGCAAAGAAATACGCGATATGGAGAAGCTGCAACATGACACGAGCAAGAAAATGATCAGAAAATGGGACAAAACTGTATTAATCTGTCTAGTCAAATCAAATCAAATCAATTTTATTTATATAGCACCAAATCACAACAAACAGTTGCCCCAAGGCGCTTTATATTGTAAGGCAAAGCCATACAATAATTACGTAAAAACCCCAACGGTCAAAACGACCCCCTGTGAGCAAGCACTTGGCGACAGTGGGAAGGAAAAACTCCCTTTTAACAGGAAGAAACCTCCAGCAGAACCAGGCTCAGGGAGGGGCAGTCTTCTGCTGGGACTGGTTGGGGCTGAGGGAGAGAACCAGGAAAAAGACATGCTGTGGAGGGGAGCAGAGATCAATCACTAATGATTAAATGCAGAGTGGTGCATACAGAGCAAAAAGAGAAAGAAACACTCAGTGCATCATGGGAACCCCCCAGCAGTCTAAGTCTATAGCAGCATAACTAAGGGATGGTTCAGTCTAGTCTCCCCATGCACTTAATTATACATAAATGATTTTACAAATATGTGCCATTCTGACAGTTTTTATATTGCTTGTTTTGGCAAAGATGCAGGGTATGGAGAAGCTGCAACATGACACGAGCAAGAAAATGATCAGAAAATGGGACAAAACTGTATTAATCTGTCTAGTCTCCCCATGCACTTAATTATACATTAATGATTTTACAAATATGTGCCATTCTGACAGTTTTTAAATTGTTTTTTTTTTGTTTTTTTTGTTTTTTGGCAAAGATGCTGGGTGTGGAGAAGCTGCAACATGACACAAGCAAGAAAATGATCAGAAAATGGGACAAAACTGTATTAATCTGTCTAGTCTCCACATGCACTTAATTATACATTAATGATTTTACAAATATGTGCCATTCTGACAGTTTTTAAATTGCTTGTTTTGGCAAAGAAATACGGGATATGGAGAAGCTGCAACATGACACAAGCAAGAAAATGATCAGAAAATGGGACAAAACTGTATTAATCTGTCTAGTCTCCCCATGCACTTAATTATACATTAATGATTTTACAAATATGTGCCATTCTGACAGTTTTTAAATTGTTTTTTTTTGTTTTTTTGTTTTTTGGCAAAGATGCTGGGTGTGGAGAAGCTGCAACATGACACAAGCAAGAAAATGATCAGAAAATGGGACAAAACTGTATTAATCTGTCTAGTCTCCACATGCACTTAATTATACATTAATGATTTTACAAATATGTGCCATTCTGACAGTTTTTAAATTGCTTGTTTTGGCAAAGAAATACGGGATATGGAGAAGCTGCAACATGACACAAGCAAGAAAATGATCAGAAAATGGGACAAAACTGTATTAATCTGTCTAGTCTCCACATGCACTTAATTATACATTAATGATTTTACAAATATGTGCCATTCTGACAGTTTTTAAATTGCTTGTTTTGGCAAAGAAATACGGGATATGGAGAAGCTGCAACATGACACAAGCAAGAAAATGATCAGAAAATGGGACAAAACTGTATTAATCTGTCTAGTCTCCACATGCACTTAATTATACATTAATGATTTTACAAATATGTGCCATTCTGACAGTTTTTAAATTGCTTGTTTTGGCAAAGAAATACGGGATATGGAGAAGCTGCAACATGACACAAGCAAGAAAATGATCAGAAAATGGGACAAAACTGTATTAATCTGTCTAGTCTCCACATGCACTTAATTATACATTAATGATTTTACAAATATGTGCCATTCTGACAGTTTTTAAATTGCTTGTTTTGGCAAAGAAATACGGGATATGGAGAAGCTGCAACATGACACAAGCAAGAAAATGATCAGAAAATGGGACAAAACTGTATTATTCTGTCTGGTCTCCACATGCACTTAATTATACATTAATGATTTTACAAATATGTGCCATTCTGACAGTTTTTAAATTGCTTGTTTTGGCAAAGAAATACGGGATATGGAGAAGCTGCAACATGACACAAGCAAGAAAATGATCAGAAAATGGGACAAAACTGTATTAATCTGTCTGGTCTCCACATGCACTTAATTATACATTAATAATTTTACAAATATGTGCCATTCTGACAGTTTTTAGATTGGTTGTTTTGGCAAAGATGCAGGGTATGGAGAAGCTGCAACATGAGCATGAAAATAATCAGAAAATGGAATTAATCTGTGTCGTTCCGTTCAATGGTATTTTATATCAGGTCTGAATGTTTCTGATTTCTGTACATCAGATTGGACTTATCAATCTAGCCTGACAACCGGCCCGGCTATGAGTTAGGTCAGATACTGGCCTCCATCATGGAGTGAGATTTCCCACTCCTAAACAACCAATAGGAGAGCAGCGCTCGCGCAACACCAAAGTGAGGCTGACGTCAGCGTCTCAGCCGCCAACCGTTCACAGGCTAGGAGAGAGAGGCCAGTTCAGTGCCGGTTGTCGGGCTAGTATCAATCCAGGGAGATCGTAATCCTGGTCTGACATTGCTTTATACCTGAAATACGTCGGAACAGATTAAAAGAGATATATTACATGAATTAAAAAATAAATGTGGAAAAGTCAAATCTGCCACTACCAAGTAGATTATATTCTATCGGGGGGTTATTTCTTTTTTTCTTGTTTGTTGACTGTCTCTCTTTTTTAATATCCTTTATTTAACATGTCTTTGTTCTTGTCTTCTTGGTCCTCCTACTTCCCAGGGTGCACCTCTGCTCGAATGCCGCTGCTGTCACTGTCACACGTGTACTACCCACCGTCCTTCCTTCCTCCCGTTGCACTCTGTTAGCCCCGGAGTCCAGGTCCTTTTCTTTCCTTTCCTCTATTCAAACCTCAGTCATCAGCCATCTGATTACAGACCACGCTCCCCTCTGTCTTCTCCGCCCATCATCTTTGGTGCCGGGGTGCCGCAACTCACGTTGCCTCCCCGTTTTGCAGCCCTAATATTTCAACCATAAACTTCATCCCTTTATATTCCCATGTGCCATCTTCACCTTACATTTCAGAGTTGAAGATGCCATTACTTTTTTTTTAGGTCTGGGCTTAAACCAGTTTGTGGAAGAGAAGGTTTCTAGATGTGATTCAATGCAGACTTTTGGCTTTTAGTGAGTGTTTACTGCATAGTTGTTAGTAACAAGATAGTTAAATGGTCTCTGACTGATGGATTTAATTCTCATTTTTCTTGTCCACCTTTTTAAGACATGTTGAGATCAAGACATCACCCATAAGTTATACATTTTCCCTCTACCTCAAAAGGTTTCTTATTTATTTCAAAACATACAAAGCTTTAAGCGCTCGTAACAAAGCCACAACTTCTGGTGCTAAAAAATGAAGCCCGTGGGGAAGTATCAAAACTTGCAGTTCTTTGAATAGCCATTTGAGGTTAATCCCCATTAAAATGTCCAACGTTTATAGCATAAATCTTTTGGTTTCTGCAGTTAGTTTCCCCATTCTTGACAACTGTACAGGTAGTAATTGAAAAGAACAAATAATAAGTTATCAGTTGAAGCTATTTAAACAAAAAAGTTATGAATAATTAATGAGGGAGTTGCTCTGAGAGACAGTTAATGTCCGAGTGAGTCCAGAACCCTGCTAACAGTGGCTGCTCGCTACTGTGGACTGGACCATTTGTCCTTTGTAAGTATTTTATTACAAATATCTGAGATAATAAAGGATTATTAACTGAGCGCGAGGTCCATCCCTATACAGACCGAGCAAGCAAGGTTAATAATTCATTTATTTTATATATATATATATATATATAAACATGCAAACTTACAGTATTGCCCAAATGTGTTGCTGACCGTGTTGGGTTTGCTGGCTTTCTTCACATCCACTAGCTTAACAGATGGTCCAGTCGTTAGCTGGTAAGCTTTCAATCTGTGTGGTTTTTCTGATGCTGTTTAGATATTTACGGAGTATGTTCATGTCCGACTTGGTTTTTCTAATCGTCTTTTTAGCTTTGTGGTTTGTAACAAACATGATACGCGAGCTGGACCGATTATCATGGTAACGGTCTGAAATGGGAAACTATCAGACCGGAAATCTGCCAATCAGAGTGCGCGTAGCATCATAATATGCCTTATTTTGTGGTTAACTGTACTAACTGACTATCTAAGAAGTCTGTGCGCCAGTATTTCCATTGAGTGAAAATTTTATTATTCTTCAATTTGCATGTTAACACCATTAGCACTCATTAGCAGGTATTAATAGCTTAGTCATGTTAGCTCCACGGTTACTCGGGTGATATGCTGGAGATACTTTGTAATACGCACACCTGAACCACTTGTTCTGAAATTCACCACCCAGTTCACTAAAATATGTGTTAGCCAGACAGCCAAACCGAAGTCAGCCTGTTAGCCTGTTAGCTTGTTTGCTCACTGTGAGATGGGGTGTGTGTTTAGGCTTCATTTGTCCTACCCAGGTCATGTCAGTCTTGCCCAAACTCTACCTCCTTACCCATTTAATGGGTTGGTGGCTGGGTGTTAGGCGGAGTCACACACTGCCAAGATGACGAGATTTGGAACCGCCCCATTTGAGCTTCAAACCTGGTCTTCAGAAAACCTATGGGTGACGCCATGGAGTGTTTGAACAGTGTATTTTTATGTATGGTCTATGCTCATAACTTAGTCTTTAATGTTCTTAAGTATGAATATGTCAGTTGATTGCTTGTGTTACTATAGTACCTGTGCAGGACGATTGCTGCTAATTAGCATATTTTTTTAACTGTGGGCGGGGTGGGGGGAGGCGTAGCTTTGGTGTACTACCGCAGTGTATCAGGTTGGTTTGTATTTTTTCTGTCAAGCATCATTCATGCTGTGGATTGAGCCCTGAGTGTCTGTGATTACAACATGATCACTGGACTTGACCTCTAATCCACATGCACGTGTGTGAGCTGAGAACTTGTCAGTGTGGAGCGATGGCCTCCACTGCCACTCGTCTCACGCCCTCCTCTCGTCCCTCCTCCCTTCCTCCCTCCCCCACCCCCCTTCCGGCAGATCGACCCCCTGGAGATGGACGCAGACATGCACTCCCTGGGCAGCACCACCTGGCTTTTGGACCAGCGGGACTCCAAAAGACGCCCCGTCAGCACCAAGTATGAGACCACCATATTCTGAGGCCGGATCCCCTACAGTCGCCCCTGTGCATCACTCCGCTCTACTTTCCCCTTTGCATCGTTGGGCCTCCTCCTACTCCTCTTTGCACACACTGAAACACACACACATACATATACACATGCATACACACAAGCCCCGTGCCTTCTCACTGTGATGGTATAGCATCCCTCAGGGCTGCCTACTCCTGCACCCTCCTTTGCCCTGCCCAGCACCCCGCTCCGACACTCCCGCAGTCCTCCCGTGCCTCCCGACACCCCTGGCAGCCTCCCTGACCTGTTGCTGCTGCATCCGACGGTGGATGTGGATCCCTGGAACAGATGATCCTGGACTGATCTCATATTTGCAGTGGTCCTGCTCTGTCAACCAAACTGCCTCTTCCTCATCATGACAACTTGCATCTGCTTCCAGCCCCCCCGATAGCCCCCAGAGGTTGCAACTCTGTTATTCTTCCTCATTCAGGACACTTTGAATTTATTTTTGGCAAGAAAAAAAAAAAAAAAAAAAGATGCAAGCATGTTCATTTTTATTTTAACACTGTATCTAAACATCTATGTTGGCTTGACCCCCGAACATCAACTTTAGACTATTTAAATAAAGAACAGTTAGGTTGATCATTTTTACGATAAAGCCTTCATGTAATAATACCACAAGGCTATTTTGATATCAGATTTTTTTAAGCTACTTTTTACTATCAGTTTGTTTATAATTTACTGAATTATTTAATGTTTTGGTTGTTTCGCCTGAAGACAGTTTTGTTTTTGTTTTGTTTTTTTCTTTTCTTCATCTGTAGCCTGTCCTGTCTTACCAGGCATCTACCACTGTGAGGCGCTATGTGGAGGCTGCTTTGCTAGCATGGGATGCAAGACGGACACTTAAATCGAAGAAAGACAAAACAGCAACATGCAGCAAACAACCTTTGCTTTTTGTTTTTCTACACATATGTACAATAGTCATATAACACGACGGATCGAGCACTGATGTCTGAACTCAAACGGACCAAGACCTGAACCAGGGGGGCGCAAATAAGAGGACAACTTTCCTACGGTTTACCGAGGACGGCAGGCTTACTTCAATTCGGTTATCTATAATCAACTAAATCCCTACTCTCCTGATTTTCCTGAACACCACCCACCGATTGCACGCCTCCTTCCCGCTCTTCTAGAAGACTGACATCATTTGTGATCCCCCCCCCACCTCCCCAATCACCACCACCATTATGTTAAACCGACTGTGACTGAGAGATGATGGCGGAGTTTTGACTGAAAGGGTCTTAGCTGTGGCCTCGTACTGCCCTGTGCCTCTCAGCCTTCACGGTAGCACTGAGAAACGGCAAATCAGCATCTTCTGTCAAAATACACTGTGTTTTAAGAACAACAACAACAACAAAAACATAAGGCACTATCCCTTTTAATACCTTCACTTTTGCCCTTAAGGTGCAAATCTGTAACATTTTGTGACACTTTTATAGACGCGGGCTGACTGCAACGCTTTGGGATGGAACGTGAAGAGGTATCGCGAAGAATCCCGAGTCAACCAGAAGGCAAAAATGATCACAATAAAAGTGCACAGACACTAGATTCACTTACACAAAAACCTCTCCAATGCTGGTTTATTTGCAAATTTAAAGCACAAAGTGGTGACTGTTTTCCAAAGGCGTATTCATATTGTCACGACCGCGCGGGTAGGTATTCCCGAGTCTAAGAGTTGCTCTGGTTTTGATAAGAGTGGGATTTGCAAAGCTAAGGCAGTGTTTTGTTAAAAAAAAAAAAAAGTGCTGCTGTTGCTGCTGCGCTGTGGCTCAGAATGCTCGTGTGTGGGCCCCCCCCCCTCCCCCTTCTCGTCTCCTGTATGTTTGTCTGTCCTCGTGGGGTTTTGGACTGTAAGTGTTCCATCTTTGGCCGTTGTCCCTGTTTTGTCCTCTCTGCTCTTTGGAGAGCAAGTGTTTGGTCGTACTGGTCTGTGTGCGGTACTGTGGCTCCGTCACCGCCACGCCGTTCCGACTGTTAACCGTTAGCTTCCGCCGACGGTGCATGGCAGCAGTGTGTCCTGTGTCTCGTACCCTTGATTGCACTTGGCCTGAGCAGTCTTTGTATGTACTGTAGCAGTGTCTCGTCTCTTCTCGCTCACTTTGCTTTTTTTTTTATTTTTATGTTCCCTCATGTCGTCGCACCACTACATCCCACCCATCCACGCCTCCACGCTCACCACATCTCCTCATGTCCATTCTCTGTCTCACAGAGATTCTTTGAGCCTGCTCCAGTATGGATACGTAATATTATCAAAAGCATTACTGTCTTAAAGCAAACGCAACTTTTGGTGGCATGATACGGCTGTGCATGATGCGCTCTTTTAACATTGGTGTTTTCCTTGTGTAGCTCACCCCAGCGTTCAAGTTTCCGGATACCAAGCTGTGAGTTGAAGGGGAGCAGCCAAAGTGAGTGTGTTAAGTTAGTGGAAAGAGATAGAAATGGAGAGGTAAGCCATACGAACCGCGCAGGGCCACCCAGAGCTACTTTATTATTTCGATCTCATTCTGTATGTCCTCTGCTCCTGATAAGAACCCCAACACACGGAGGAAGACGAACCTGCTGTGCCACATCACTGGCTCAACAGGACTTGTGTATCACTCCTGTCTTAACAAAGGTCAAGTCTTTTTCCTGGCCTCGGATGTGATTTTTCTGATCTTGTATAGTCTGGTCCAGAAATGGTTTGACAGCCAAACTTTTTTTTTGGGTAAATTTGCCTCTGTACACCACCACAATGATGTTGAAATGAAGCCATCAAGATGTGTTTGGAGGGTATCCTTTCAGCTTTAATTCAAGTAATAGTGCAGCAGATAACAGAATATTTGCAGAGGAATCCTTCAAATCCGGTTACAAGCACCAAAGTTTGACTGTGTTTACCTTTTGGTACATATTTTAGAAAAATAACTTTAGCCATTTGAATTTTCAACAGGGGGCCAAGTAGAGGTCAACTGAAGAACTGCATAGGGGTAAAAAAAAAGTTCCAATCATATTGAAAGCTATACCACATTATGTGTCTGATCACAAAGATTCCAAAAAGGTATAGTTTGGACTATGTATGACTGAATGTTCTGGAGTTATTGGGTAAAAACAGCAAGAATGGTGACAAAGGTCAGTTTCAGTTTGTACAGGGGGCTAAAGTTAAAGTTGCTCCAATTATGGTAAAACATGATGCAAATTATTGGTTGAGTTAGTAGGATTTTAAAAAGGAATAGTTTATACCATGTGTCATGCTTAGTTATCATGTTATCAATCAATCAATCAATCAATTTTTTTTTTATATAGCGCCAAATCACAACAAACAGTTGCCCCAAGGCGCTTTATATTGTAAGGCAAGGCCATACAATAATTATGTAAAACCCCAACGGTCAAACGACCCCCTGTGAGCAAGCACTTGGCTACAGTGGGAAGGAAAACTTCCCTTTTAACAGGAAGAAACCTCCAGCAGAACCAGGCTCAGGGAGGGGCAGTCTTCTGCTGGGACTGGTTGGGGCTGAGGGAGAGAACCAGGAAAAAGACATGCTGTGGAGGGGAGCAGAGATCGATCACTAATGATTAAATGCAGAGTGGTGCATACAGAGCAAAAAGAGAAAGAAACAGTGCATCATGGGAACCCCCCAGCAGTCTACGTCTATAGCAGCATAACTAAGGGATGGTTCAGGGTCACCTGATCCAGCCCTAACTATAAGCTTTAGCAAAAAGGAAAGTTTTAAGCCTAATCTTAAAAGTAGAGAGGGTGTCTGTCTCCCTGATCTGAATTGGGAGCTGGTTCCACAGGAGAGGAGCCTGAAAGCTGAAGGCTCTGCCTCCCATTCTACTCTTACAAACCCTAGGAACTACAAGTAAGCCTGCAGTCTGAGAGCGAAGCGCTCTATTGGGGTGATATGGTACTACGAGGTCCCTAAGATAAGATGGGACCTGATTATTCAAAACCTTATAAGTAAGAAGAAGAATTTTAAATTCTATTCTAGAATTAACAGGAAGCCAATGAAGAGAGGCCAATATAGGTGAGATATGTCACATGTATGCACCACTCTGCATTTAATCATTAGTGATTGATCTCTGCTCCCCTCCACAGCATGTCTTTTTCCTGGTTCTCTCCTTCAGCCCCAACCAGTCCCAGCAGAAGACTGCCCCTCCCTGAGCCTGGTTCTGCTGGAGGTTTCTTCCTGTTAAAAGGGAGTTTTTCTTCCCACTGTCACCAAGTGCTTGCTCACAGGGGGTCGTTTTGACCGTTGGGGTTTTTACGTAATTATTGTATGGCCTTGCCTTACAATATAAAGCGCCTTGGGGCAACTGTTTGTTGTGATTTGGCACTATATAAATAAAATTGATTGATTGATTGACATGTCTTAGAATCCAATGGACGTCGATATTGTTTGACCTTTACTTTGGAAACCAAACATTCTACACAGTCAGATCTATTCCATTTGTTAATCCTATTAGTTCAACCAATAATTTGCACCACATTTTACCAAAACTGGAGCAACTTTAACTTTTGACCCCTGTACAAACTGAAACTGACCTTTGTCACCATTCTTGCTGTTTTTACCCCATAACTCCAGAACATTCAGTCATAGATAGTCCAAACTATACCTTTTTGGAATCATCATCATCAGACACATAATGTGGTATCACTTTCAATATGATTGGAACATTTTTTTTAAATTTTGACCCCTGTGCAGTTCTTCAATTGACCCCTACTTGGCCCCCTATTGAAAAATCAAATGGCTAAAGTTATTTTTCTACAATATGTACCAAAAGGTATGCACAGTCAACTTTTGGTGCTTGTAACCGGATTTGAACTATTCTTAAAGTTACCTGCTGTAGAGTCTATAACTTCCCCTGGACAGGACATCAGTTCATTACAGGTTACTTCCCCAGCCAAGGCTGCTGCTGCTGCTTCCCAGATCCAGCTGGATGAACTGGGACAATGCAGACTAAGGGCCTGATTTACCAAGATCCCATAATGAATGCTGAACAGTGGAGGTGATTTACTGAGAGTAACTCTGCACATGACAGCAGGTGGTAACAGGATGTTGACAGCAGTATGTAAAAGAATTTTGCGATTGTTAATGGTCGTAAGTGCAAAATGCCACTATCAGTTATGCGCAAACTAACGCAAACACCTTTTAACT